>NC_069508.1:107502491-107552491 GCF_027579735.1 Bombina bombina
TTGACCACAGGTGTTGCTTTATGTGAAAATAAAAAAATTCTTCCTCACTGTGTGCTCTGGTCTGATTGCTGACTTTGTGAATGACCCCCTGCTGTCTCTAGACTTACCTTTGTGATCATTATTCTGTCTATATCGGAATAGCAGTGTATGAACCTGCTTGATCTTGATCTAGTCTTATTATCAGTAACTGTTTTACCCATATCTACTACATTTATACTTGTGTTCATGCTCAGGGGCATATGTATCAAGCTCCGAATAACAGCAGTTATGAAGCAGCGGTCACAAAGACCGCTGCTCCATAACACATCGCCGGAAATCAACCCGATCGAGTACGATCGGGTTGATTGACACCCCCCTGCTGGCGGCCTATTGGCCGCGAGTCTGCAGGGGGCGGCGTTGCACCAGCAGCTCTTGTGAGCTGCTGGTGCAATGCTGAATATGGCGAGCGTATTGCTCGCCGTATTCAGCGAAGTCTGGCGGACCTGATCCGCACTGTCGGATCAGGTCCGCCAGACTTTGATAACTTGGGGCCTCAGTGTGTTCATGTCTTAAAGGGACAGTCAACACCAGAATTTTTGTTGTTTAAAAAAAAAAGATAATCCCTTTATTACCCATTCCCCAGTTTTGCACAACCAACAAAGTTATATTAATATACTTTTTACCTCTGTAATTATCTTGTATCTAAGCTTCTGCTGACTGCCCCCTTATTTCAGTTCTTTTGACAGACATGCAGTTTAGCCAATCAGTGCTCAGTCCTAGGTCAGTTTACGTGCATGAGCTCAATGTTATCTATATGAAACATGTGAACTAATGCCCTCTAGTGGTCAAAATGCATTCAGATTAGAGGCAGTCTTCAAGGTCTAAGAAATTAGCATATGAACCTCCTAGTTTTAGCTTTCAACTAAGAATACCAAGAGAACAAAGCAAAATTGGTAATAAAAGTAAACTGGGAAGTTGTTTAAAATTGCATGCCCTATTTAAATCATGAAAGTTTTTTTTGGACTTGACTGTCCCTTTAATAAACAAAACTTTTTTGTTTAAAAAAAAATGTATAAAAATGGTACACATTGCATTAAATTACAAATTTATACATTTTACATATTGTGGTCAAATATGATTATCAGTATGTCCAATTAAGAATTGTTATAAAGCATTTGGTTGCTTAAACATGTTAATGTTATAGATATAAGTTATTGTTAATCGTACATTGTATGGATTGAAATTATAGCATATGTGAAAACAATGTAATGCAAACATTATTTATAGTGAAATAACAAAGTGCCATGTTTGACTTTGGCTTTTAATATTTTGCTTCTATCAAGGTCTAGATAAATCCTGCAAATCCCCTTTAAAGGGAAAGTCAACACCAAAATTGTCATTGTTATTGGTAAAAAGTATATGTTTTGGTTATGCAAAACTGGGGAAATGGTAATAAAGGGATTATCTATCTTTTAAAACAATAAACATTCTGGTGGAGGCTGTCCCTTTAAAAACTATGTTATATGCACCACAGCTTTTCTAATGCAGTAAAATGACTTAGATAAGCTTCACAATCATTTATTTTAAAAATTCTAAACAATTTGGACAGAGGCCACACCTGGCTATCAATAAATCATGTAAATGGTACATATGAACCAATAAGCATCAAAATTGTTCCAAGAATGGCCTACGGGGGAAACTAAATCAATGTAAAACATTTGTTAAGAAATATGTTACAAATATGCTAAAATCATTATGCTGGGGCAGAATAAACCTGCTTTACACTTTTATGTAAATTTAAACTTTCATTCTGGCTTAACCCTTTGAGTGCTAAGCACTTTCCCACCTGGGTGCTAAGGTGATTTAAGTTTTTATTTTATTTAATTTTTTTTTAATGTTTTTACTTTTGTATTTTTTTTCCCCAGATCCCCAAGACTTAAACTGTTGGAAAGGTTAGGCGATTACCTTTCCAACGGTGGGTCTTGGGGGTCTGTAGTTCTTTAGATGCCTGAGATACAGGTGTCTAAGCAGCATGCCCCCTTTCCATATACTTTGTATTGTAATTTTTTAATAAAGTTGCGCGGTGACGTCATCACGTCATTGCGCGTGACGTCACTGCGCAAAACATGAAGCCCCGGCAATGCCTGTCACTATGCAGGCCCGATCGCCAGGGTAGGAGTGGGTGGGAGCCCCCAGATCTTCCTCAAGGTGGGTGAGTTCTAGCGACGGCTCTGAGCCGTCGTTAGCACCAGAGTGGGAACCTCTGCGACGACTTAGAGCCGTCGTTAGCACTCAAGGGGTTCAAGGAATAGGAAAGTCAAAATTAAATGTGCATGATTCAGATAGAGCATGTCATTTTAAGACACTTTTAAATGTACTTCTATTTTCAAATGTGCTTTGTTCTCTTGGTATCTGTTGTTGAAATAGAATACACGCATATCCTACACTAGTGGGAGCTGCTGCTTATTGGTGCCTGCACACATTTGTCTCTTGTGATTGGCTGACTAGATGTGTTCAGCTAGCTGCCATTAGTGCAATGCTGTTCTTTCAGCAAAGGATAACAAGAGATGAAGCAAAAGTAAATTGGAAAGTTGTTTAAAATTGTATGCTCTATCAAAATCATTAAAGAAAATTTTGGGGTTTCCTGTCCCATTAAATTAATCAGCTGCTATAAAGAATTTGGAAATCAGTGAAATTAATTGTCTAAAGATACTAGAAGATATGTTTAAAGACTAATACTTTTTACTCCATATATTATCATCAACACTCACCTCCCAAGACGGCTGACAGCAGAAAATGTGTCCCATACTTTTTTATTAAAGTCTCTGTGATTTGTGATAGCGAGGGTCTCCTTCCCAACTGGCGGATGTTGCGAGCGAATTCAGGAGCTAATGTCAGACTTGGGAATTCTTTATTTTCCAATGCCATATTTTTTACTTTCCAGCGACCAAACTCTCTGTTCAGCAAATAAATAAATAAAAAGGAATATATTGAAGTGAGTGTGTTTACGCTTTACAGTATTGATGAAATGATATTCCAATATGTCACAAGAAGTGATTGTACCTTCCTCTCTTTATCCCCTGTCAATACCAGACATCTCACTGAGCCTTGGAAACATAGGCAACCATTATTATCATTCACTACTCTTAGATGGATCAATACAAAATGCAATACAAGTGTTGATTATATAATGAAGTAGAAGGTCATTAGAAATTCTAGGATAAAAATGAATTTGTACAAAGTACTATTTGAGATGTAAATCTGTGACTTACAGTGTTTATACACTAATAAATGTGTTGGTTGAAAACAGATACAAATACACTTCATACAAGGGCATGCATTAGGAAAATAACAACCTAATAGAATATTGTACCAATAAAAAAACGTTTATCCATATCGGTCTTCAATTATTATTTTTTTGCTTTAAGAGAGATTAAACTCAACAACTTTCTATCATGCGTACTATTTAAGTGAAACACATTTTGTTATATTAAAAAAGTAATTTAAATTAAATTTGAAATTAACAGTAAGTCTATATTTGTGTTCAACACATGTAGTGCGGCAGTTGCCCATAGGCTGAAAACTCTCACACAACAGCATTAGTGCACCTTGAAACACTTTAAACGCATAATAACAAAACATATATATATATATATATATATATATATATATATTTATATACACTGCGTGTATATCTATCTATCTATCTATCTATCTATCTATCTATCTATCTATATATATATATATATATATATATATCTTTCACCATAGAACAGGCTAACAATGGTATTGAGCCAGCTGTTCGTTCCTGTGAGTGTGCTTCTCTCTTTGTATATACAGTATATATATATATATATATATATATATATATACAGTATATATATATATATATATATATATATATATATATATATACTGTATATACATACACACACACACATACTGATGAAAAGTATTAATTACTTCAAATTATTTTAAAAGGCTTAATACTTACCTTAACGCTCATCTAGTTCTCTTATTAACAGGAGGCTTAGCGGGCTCGGCACCCAAGGCCTGCACTAACTTTAGTGCAGGTTCTGGGAGCCGAACTGCTACGCTTCTTGTTACCGCGGTCAGGGTTCTGGCAAGTAGAGGATCACGTTAGAACTCCCTCCAAAACACATTGAGGTAAGTTTTTAGCTAAGGTGAACTTAATGAAAACAAATGTAAATGTTTGACGAAAATTCGATTTTTGTTTTGTTTTAAACAAAATGTAAAACGAATTTTCAGAACGAAAATTTCATCCAAAACAAAATTTTCTTCCCTGCACATGTCTAATATATTAGAGTCGTCAATTTTTTTTATTTTTTTTTCTGTGCAGCTGTTATCTGAAGTCACCCTTGGATACTTCAGGCTTTAGATAATTAATTTTCATATAGAAATCTTAACAAAACTCTAATGTGTAAAAAAAATTCTTAAATACACAAAAGAAAGTAGATTTATAGGTTTCTTTAATTTCAAAATTGTCATACCTTTTTGTATTTCCCTAAACTTTAAAAGTAGGGCTGTGCAATTAATGGCATGATGCAATTAATATGAGGCTATGCAATATCTGAATTGCATGAGGCAGCAATTAAAAAAAAATACAGTACAAAATGGCTTCTTTAAAGGGGCATTAAATACAAATTGCAAGATGCATAACAATATACCTTCATATCTGGGAAGAATTTTGCAATGAACAATGCAGATTTGTTTTGTCAAATAAGCATATTATTTTATGTTTTTTTTCTTTTCACTGATTTCCCTGTCCCCCAGAACAAAAGGAAAACCCTTGTTAAAGGGATATGAAACCCAATTTTTATTTTTCATGGTTCAGATAAAGCATGCAGTTTTAAGCAACTTTCAAATTTGCTCCTATTATAATGTTTTATTCGTTCTCTTGGTATCTTTATTTGAAAAGCATGAATGTAAGCTTAGGATCCAGACTATTTTTGGTTCAGAACCTGGGTAGCGCTTGCTGACTGGTGGCTAAATGTTGAAACGTATACCTAGGTAGACACCGATGCTGCTGATTGGTGGCTGCACATATATGCTGCTTATCATTGGCTTTCAGCCAGCTCCCAGTAGTGCATTTCTGCTCCTTCAACAAAGAATGCCAAGAGAATGAAGCAAATTAGATAACAAAAGAAAATGTGAAAGTTGTTTAAAATGATATGATCTATCTGAATCAAGAAAGAAAATGTTGGGGTTTCATGTCCCTTTAAAGGCTAGAGCTAAATCAAATCAGAATACGATTTTTATAAATGCATTTAAGATATCTCTACTTCTCGTATTTGGTACAAAAATAATTCAGATAATATTTCCTGTGTAGTCCAGAAGGAGCGGAATTGATATCACTGATATTTTAGAGAACTAAGAACTTTGTTATTCTACATGGGAGGCTGGGTATATATAACAGCGCAAGTGACCATCTTTTCCTCTTTTCCTTGCCAAGCTCCCTTGGGATAGATATATAAGCTAGTACAGTATTAGGTTCTGTTATATTTTCTCCTTTTTTAAAAAAAAAAAAAAAAACTGTTCTGCTTTGTGTGATTGCGTTTTGTTAACTAATTTTTATATAAATGCACTGTGACTTTTTGTGTTCATAATAAATGTTCATTTATTAAGTTTTTGCTTATGTCTAATTTTTGGACCTCGTTACCGAAGAGCCTGGTAATAACAGTACTGTGTTTTTAGATTTACTGTTGCCAAATTGTGTTTTAGGATATTAAATCTTTTAGTCTGGGGTTTTCCTTATGATTTCCCATATAATAATCTTAAAGTGGTGGCAGCAGAGATAGTTTAGTATGGGTGGCATTAAAGGGGAGTTTTGGTATTTTTCTGGGTCTAGTACAGACTAGAAAGCTACAAGCTTGCCTGGAGTGGCTAGACTTTGACAAACTGGTTAAAGTGGTCAGTAAACCTTTTCTGTGACACACTGGTGACGGTTGCAGGGTTGATTGAACCATGTACGTCACAATTTTGCCTGTACATGTCTTAGTCTTTACATTAGCATCTAATATTGATCAATGTGCTATAGTAAACAAACAGAAATGTGTTCTTGAGGTTTTGCACAGTTAAAGGGACATGCAACCCAACATTTCTCTTTCATGATTCAGATAGAGAATACACTTTTAAACAATTTTCCAATGTATTTCTATTGTCTAATTTGTTTCATTCTGTTAGGATCATTTTTTTAAAAGGATACCTAGGTAGGCTAACTGCTGATTGGTGGCTGCACATATATGCCTTTTTTCATTGGCTTACCTGATTTGTTCAACTAGTTCCCAGTAGTGCACTGCTGCACCTTTAACAAAGGATACAAAACGAATGAAGCACATTTGATAATAAAAGTAAATTGGAAAGTTATTTAAAATTGCATGCTCTTCCCGAATCAAGAAACATTTTTTGGGGAGTTTCATGTCCCTTTAAATGCATTATTTAATGAAAAAATGTATGTTTAAACAATAATTGAGTAAAATCGCAATTGCAATATTTTATCAATTGTGATATATATATATATATATATATATATATATATATATATATATAAAACACGGAAGGGAACTGCACTCTCATACCGGAACGGGTACACATCCATGACCCTGCAACATGCTCAGCCCTGGGTGCCACTGGCACTCACAGGAAGCTGTGCTGTCCACAGAGCCACAAGCAGTTAACCCCAGACAGGTCTTACTAACCTTTCCATTTTTGCTTTTAAATCTTAGCTGAGAGCTTGTAAGTGAGTGCTGGGTTTTCTCTGTGTGTTGTATTAATTTGTTTTGTAATTTTCCCTATGGTTCTTGCACCCAGACCTGTCTGGAGTTAACTGCTTGTGGCTCTGGGGACAGCACAGCTTCCTGTGAGTGCCAGTGGTACCCAGGGCTGAGCATGTTGCAGGGTCATGGGATGTGTACCCGTTCCGGTATGAGAGTGCAGTTCCCTTCCGTGTTTTGTATATGTCTAGGGTGATTACATATTCCTGTGCACCCTTCCGTTGTTTTCAGTTTGTTTGGATTTGAAAGCTTGCATTGTGTGGCTGTTTTAGGGTCTCAGGTATTGGAAAGGACCTTGATGTGGCCTGAGCTTGTCCCATTTGGCCAGATGCGGTTACTAACCTTTCCATTTTTGCTTTTAAATCTTAGCTGAGAGCTTGTAAGTGAGTGCTGGGTTTTCTCTGTGTGTTTTATATATATATATATATATATATATATATATATATATATATATATATATATATATACAGTATAATTTTTTTCCATGTCACACAGCCATATTTAAAAGCCTTTACCAAAGCAGCTAGAAAAATTTTCTCTGTTTTCTTTCCCCTTGCAGTTTTGTTGTACAATTAAGAGAAAGTGAACTCTAGCATTAGGAAGATATATTAGCAAATATTACGTCTAGAATGCTGTGGGGTGGAAATATAAATATATATAAAAAGCAAGCAGGAGAAACTGTGCAATACCTATATCCGTATCTGAAGGGTATAATCTATCTACTTCAAAGTCAGAGTTGCATTACATTAAGTCAGGGTGAAAATGTATGTCCAAATGATATCGCTTTAAGCCATATTTTCTTAAATGTGAGCTCCCACCTTATATCTTATGAAAAAGATACAACATTTAAGGCAAATATTACTTCAATAATCACCTGGAAAGGTTTTGGAGCTATTTTGATAAAAGTTTAAAGCCTAAGGCATTAAATCGCTGCTGTTAATGTTGCCATGGAAACCACTAATATGATACGGAATGAAAAAAAAAAAATAACCAGATTTTTCTTTGCTTTTTTATTTTTATTTATTTAACTTTCACTGGCATAGTTGTATAAAGCAATGAGTTTTCACTTCATTTACATGAGTAAATATTCATGCAGCTTGCTTAAAACAAACAATAAAAAAATATGCAGATTTATATTTATATTTCCATAATACTAATAATGAGGATATGTGGGTTAAAAAAATAGCTGCAACTTATTAATTTTCACTGGCTGTTCTGCTATATGTTTGTACATTCATTATTATTTATTTTTAATTTTTTTTGCAACCAACTCCCTGTATAGAGTTCATTTTATACGTTTTATTTTCATGATTTTCTCTGCTATCACTTTATTGTTATTGATTCTTTTGTTTTATATTGTTTGTTTTGTTTCCTCATTTCTGTCTGTTCTCTTTTTTTTTTTTACTATTGAGTGTGGAAGTTAAAGGTTTGCCCAAGAGATTACTCTTTCCTGTCCCTTCTTCGTCATTCTACTCTTGAGGGAAAGGCCTCCGCTCTACACAAAGGTGCAAATAATATAAACCAGCAATCACCTCTCTTTATTTCTCCATGGCACCGGATGCTATAGCAACAGGTGTGGTACCAGTAATGGCACCAGATGCTCAACTTGCCCAGTGCTCAGCTGGCGCCATATTAAATTTCTATTAAGATGGTACCTGCCATAAAACTTATGGAGCGGAACAAAAGCACATTGTCTCTCTGTTTATTGCTTGGTTTTATGATATATCTCAGCCATAGAGTCAGTACTGCCAGTTCTCTATTGTCCTGCTCCGGGACGCAGAGATCTGCTTGCTTTGACACTTGGCTGAGAAAAATCTGCGTGCAATGTTCTGTGACGCAAACCTCCATGTGTTCTGTGCTTTTAAACCCATATCCATCTGTGCATTACCAAATCAGTTACCTGTGTTAAGTGCTCAGTGACATTCAGCTAAATACGCACATAAACCCATTTCTTTACATGCTGGAACAAAATTATATCATACTGATCCTAAACTGTTCTATCCAGCTCAATAACAACATTTACTATTGCTGTTCAGCATCGGGGGGGTTGAATGAGGCTGACACATACCATTCCTCATGTGTGCAAATTATTAATATGTATTTCCCTGTGTGAACTAAAAAGTAACATGCACAGTTCATTATATTAATACATTGCACACACTAGCCTGCATTTCAAGAATTTGCAGTGAAAAGACAGGTTAAGTGATTTTTAGTTTGTCTTCCTAGACCATTCCAATCCATTAGAGAAGCGTTAGTCTCCATTAGTAAAAAAAAAAAAAAAGCTCAGATTAGTAACAATGTAACAGCAAAATTAAGTTAAAAACATGAAAATAAAACAAGCAAAAACAAGATGAAATAGACAAATAATGGAAGCCAAAGATATATAACTAAATATAAAATAAAATGTGCCAGTAATTATTTTATTATTGATGATGACTGTCTGATGTGTTTGAATGCAGTTTTCACTTAAAGGAACATTGTGGGCGAAAAAACACACGGCTAGATTTAGAGTTGGGCGGTAGCCGTCAAAACCAGCGTTAGAGGCTCCTAACGCTGGTTTTTACCACCCTCTGGTATTTGGAGTCAGTCAGGAAAGGGTCTAACGCTCACTTTGCAGCCGCGACTTTTCCATACCGCAGATCCCCCTACGCCATTTGCGTATCCTATCTTTTCAATGGGATCTTTCTAACGCCGGTATTTAGAGTCGTGGCTGAAGTGAGCGTTAGAAATCTAACGACAAAACTCCAGCCGCAGAAAAAAGTCAGTAGTTAAGAGCTTTCTGGGCTAACGCCGGTTCATAAAGCTCTTGACTACTGTGCTCTAAAGTACACTAACACCCATAAACTACCTATGTACCCCTAAACCGAGGTCCCCCCACATCGCCGCCACTCGATTAAATTTTTTTAACCCCTAATCTGCCGCTCTGTACACCGCCGCCAGCTACGTTATCCCTATGTACCCCTAATCTGCTGCCCCTAACATCGCCGACCACTATGTTATATTTATTAACCCCTAATCTGCCCCCCACAACGTCGCCGCCAGCTACCTACAATAATTAACCCCTAATCTTCCGACCGCATCTCACCGCTACTATAATAAAGTTATTAACTGCTAATCCGCCTCACTCCCGCCTCAATAACCCTATAAGAAATAGTATTAACCCCTAATCTGCCCTCCCTAACATCGCCGACACCTAACTTCAATTATTAACCCCTAATCTGCCGACCGGAGCTCGTCGCTACTATAATAAATGTATTAACCCCTAAAGCTAAGTCTAAACCTAACACTAACACCCCCCTAAATTAAATATAATTTAAATCTAACGAAATAAATTAACTCTTATTAAATAAATTATTCCTATTTAAAGCTAAATACTTACCTGTAAAATAAACCCTAATATAGCTACAATATAACGAATAATTATATTGTAGCTATTTTAGGATTAATATTTATTTTACAGGCAACTTTGTATTTATTTTAACCAGGTACAATAGCTATTAAATAGTTAAGAACTATTTAATAGCTAAAATAGTTAAAATAATTACAAAATTATCTGTAAAATAAATCCTAACCTAAGTTACAATTAAACCTAACACTACACTATCAATAAATTAATTAAATACAATACCTACAAATAAATACAATGCAATAAACTAACTAAAGTACAAAAAATAAAAAGAACTAAGTTACAAAAAATAAAAAAATATTTGCAAACATTAGAAAAATATTACAACAATTTTAAACTAATTACACCTACTCTAAGCCCCCTAATAAAATAACAAAGACCCCCAAAATAAAAAAATGCCCTACCCTATTCTAAAATTAAAAAAGTTCAAAGCTCTTTTACCTTACCAGCCCTGAAAAGGGCCCTTTGCGGGGCATGCCCCAAAGAATTCAGCTCTTTTGCCTGTAAAAAAAAACATACAATACCCCCCCCCTCCAACATTACAACCCACCACCCACATACCCCTAATCTAACCCAAACCCCCCTTAAATAAACCTAACACTAAGCCCGTGAAGATCTTCCTACCTTATCTTCACCACGCCGGGTTCACCGATCGATCCAGAAGAGCTCCTCCGATGTCTTGATCCAAGCCCAAGCGGGGGGGGCTGAAGATGTCCATGATCCGACTGAATTCTTCATCCAAGCGGGAGCTGAAGAGGGCCATGATCCGGATGAAGTCTTCTATCAAGCGGCATCTTCAATCTTCTTTCTTCCGGATCCATGTTCATCCCGCCGACGCGGAACATCCATCTTCACCGACGACTTCCCGACGAATGACGGTTCCTTTAAGGGACGTCATCCAAGATGGCGTCCCTCGAATTCCGATTGGCTGATAGGATTCTATCAGCCAATCGGAATTAAGGTAGGAAAATTCTGATTGGCTGATGGAATCAGCCAATCAGAATCAAGTTCAATCCGATTGGCTGATCCGATCAGCCAATCAGATTGAGCTCGCATTCTATTGGCTGATCGGAAAAGCCAATAGAATGCAAGCTCAATCTGATTGGCTGATCGGATCAGCCAATCGGATTGAACTTGATTCTGATTGGCTGATTCCATCAGCCAATCAGAATTTTCTTACCTTAATTCCGATTGGCTGATAGAATCCTATCAGCCAATCGGAATTCGAGGGACGCCATCTTGGATGACGTCCCTTAAAGGAACCGTCATTCGTCGGGAAGTCGTCGGTGAAGATGGATGTTCCGCGTCGGCGGGATGAACATGGATCCGGAAGAAAGAAGATTGAAGATGCCGCTTGATAGAAGACTTCAGCCGGATTATGGACCTCTTCAGCTCCCGCTTGGATGAAGACTTCAGTCGAATCATGGACATCTTCAGCCCCCCGCTTGGGCTTGGATCAAGACATCGGAGGAGCTCTTCTGGATCGATCGGTGAACCCGGCGTGGTGAAAATAAGGTAGGAAGATCTTCAGGGGCTTAGTGTTAGGTTTATTTAAGGGGGGTTTGCGTTAGATTAGGGGTATGTGGGTGGTGGGTTGTAATGTTGGGGGGGAGGGTATTGTATGTTTTTTTTTACAGGCAAAAGAGCTGAATTCTTTGGGGCATGCCCTGCAAAGGGCCCTTTTCAGGGCTGGTAAGGTAAAAGAGCTTTGAACTTTTTTAATTTTAGAATAGGGTAGGGCATTTTTTTATTTTGGGGGTCTTTGTTATTTTATTAGGGGGCTTAGAGTAGGTGTAATTAGTTTAAAATTGTTGTAATATTTTTCTAATGTTTGTAAATATTTTTTTATTTTTTGTAACTTAGTTCTTTTTTATTTTTTGTACTTTAGTTAGTTTATTGCATTGTATTTATTTGTAGGTATTGTATTTAATTAATTTATTGATAGTGTAGTGTTAGGTTTAATTGTAACTTAGGTTAGGATTTATTTTACAGGTAATTTTGTAATTATTTTAACTAGGTAGCTATTAAATAGTTCTTAACTATTTAATAGCTATTGTACCTGGTTAAAATAAATACAAAGTTGCCTGTAAAATAAATATAAATCCTAAAATAGCTACAATATAATTATTCGTTATATTGTAGCTATATTAGGGTTTATTTTACAGGTAAGTATTTAGCTTTAAATAGGAATAATTTATTTAATAAGAGTTAATTTATTTCGTTAGATTTAAATTATATTTAACTTAGGGGGGTGTTAGGGTTAGGGTTAGAGTTAGCTTTAGGGGTTAATACATTTATTATAGTAGCGGCGAGCTCCGGTCGGCAGATTAGGGGTTAATAATTGAAGTTAGGTGTCGGCGATGTTAGGGAGGGCAGATTAGGGGTTAATACTATTTCTTATAGGGTTATTGAGGCGGGAGTGAGGCGGATTAGGGGTTAATAACTTTATTATAGTAGCGGTGAGATGCGGTCGGAAGATTAGGGGTTAATTATTGTAGGTAGCTGGCGGCAACGTTGTGGGGGGCAGATTAGGGGTTAATAAATATAATATAGGGGTCGGCGGTGTTAGGGGCAGCAGATTAGGGGTACATAGGGATAATGTAGGTGGCGGCGGTGTACGGAGCGGCAGATTAGTGGTTAAAAAAATATGCAAGTGTCAGGGATAGCGGGGGCGGCAGATTAGGGGTTAATAAGTGTAAGGTTAGGGGTGTTTAGACTCGGGGTACATGTTAGGGTGTTAATTGCAGACGTAGGAAGTGTTTCCCCATAGGAAACAATGGGGCCGCGTTAGGAGCGGAACGCTGCTTTTTTGCAGGTGTTAGGTTTTTTTTCAGCTCAAACAGCCCCATTGTTTCCTATGGGGGAATCGTGCACGAGCACGTTTTTGAAGCTGGCCGCATCCGTAAGCACCGCTGGTATCGAGAGTTGCAGTTGCGGTAAATATGCTATACGCTCCTTTTTTGGAGCCTAACGCAGCCCTTCTGTGAACTCTAAATACCAGCGGTATTTAAAAGGTGCGGCCAGAAAAAAGCATGCGTAGCTAACGCACCCCTTTGGCCGCAAAACTCCAAATCTAGGCCACATGGTCTTATTGGTAGAGAACGTTTTGCTGTTCTCAGTAAAGAACTCTATGGGCTAGATTTTAAGTGGGGAACTAATATTAACGCACAAGATTTCGCACCTGCGTTAACTTGCCCTCATATTACAAGTTGAAAGTAAACGCAACTGCACAAGCGCAAACTAAATTTGTGCTCTTCAGGTTAGCGCAATTGAAGACCTTGGGGCATATTTATCAAGCTCCGAATGGAGCTTGATGCCCCATGTTTCTGGCGAGCCTGCGGGCTCGCCAGAAACAGCAGTTATGAAGCAGCGGTCACAAAGACCGCTGCTCCATAACCTGTCCGCCTGCTCTGAGCAGGCGGACAGACATCGCCGGAAATCAACCCGATCGAGTACGATCGGGTTGATTGACACCCCCTGCTCCATTGAAGTTTATGTGTAGAAGACGTTAGGGCGGTCGTGATATTAAAAGTACTGAAGTTAGCACACATCGGCTATCGCTCAAGGGTGTTTGCGTGCGAGTGAAAGCACTAAATAGCGTGTCACGTGTAATCTGGCCATATGTGTTTAACCCTTGCAAAATACATATGTAAAGTCTCCTTTTGGAACTGCAAGTATTGCTGTGCCTCAGCAGAACACAGACAGACAGTAATTACTGCGGTTGTGCGAAAGCCGTTACCCATTGGCTCACCGGCTGTTTCATGGGACTAGCAGCTCCTGAGTATGACGTTACCTATGTGTTTAACCCCTTTGCACGGGTTAAACACAAAGTACCACAGCCAGTAGTACAAAAATGATATGCTCTGAAGAATTGATTATTGCACAGTTGCTTCAACAAAATTATGTGTTTAACCTCAGCAAAGACAATACACCTCCAACTCTAAGATGGAGACTGTTAGAAAATGACAGCTACGTATATATGGCAACTGATTAACTCAGGAGCTAAATTCAGCATAACTGACATTAACCATATGATTAACTGCTCTGAAATGGTTAACACATAGCTCTCTGCATGCAGTGTTGCAATAATACTAGATCTAGAATTTTAGCTCATTTTATTATTAAAGGGACACTGAACCCAAATTTTTTCTTTCGTGATTCGGAAAGAGCATGCAATTTTAAGCAACTTACTCCTATTATCAATTTTTCTTCATTCTCTTGGTATCTTTATTTGAAAAGCAAGAATGTAAGTTTAGATACCGGCCCATTTTTGGTGAACAATCTGAGTTGTTCTTGCTGATTGGTGGATAAATTCATCCACCAATAAACAAGTGCTATCCAGGGTACTGAACCAAAAACTGTCTGGCTCCTTAGCTTAGATGCCTTCTTTTTCAAATAAAGATAGCAAGAGAATGAAGAAAAATTTATAATAGGAGTAAATTAGAAAGTTGCTTTAAATTGTATGCTCTATCTGAATCCTGAAAGAAAAAAATTTGGGTTCAATGTCCCTTTAATGCATTATGTCCCTTTAAAGTAAATTAAAAAAAACTGTTGTGTTACAGCTGCTTTTGCCTTTTTTATTTTTTATTTCTGAGATCCATATCACGTGTAAATGGCAGGTAGGGTTGCCACAATTTCTGGAAAAAATACCGGTCATGCTTATTTGCATACATAATTATACAGCATAAATCAGGATTAATGCTTCTTGGACTGATTTTAAATGGTTATTTGTTTAGAATCAGATCCAACACACTTAATAGAAGCTTCACTAAGACTTTATATAAGCAATTGTATAATTAAAATATTTAAATGTTAACACACTTCAACGCAATCATAAATAACCATACTCACAATCATATTTAATTGAAGTATAAGATTTAAAGTTTAAAAGTGTGATTTAAAATATATGTTTAAATTTCTATTAAATTATGATGAACTTTCTCTTAATTTGATTTCATTTAACTGAAATAGTTTTGAAATTGAAATCATGAGAAAAAAATAAGAGAAGGATACGACGGGTGAATTCTTATAAAGTGAAATGGGAACCACAGATTGTGATCTGTAATGTGTATCATGAATTGATATTGGGTCAGATTACGAGTGGTGCGCTAACATTTACGCGCAAACAATAAGGGGTTTATTGCGCGCATGGGGTTTCCCGCTTGTATTAAAAGTTAAAAGTAAAAGCTATCACTTGAGCGCAATAGGTATTTACGCCAGAATGATTACTGTTTCGGTAAACCAAAAAGTTCACTCACAAAACACACCACAAATACATTACAGAGTACAGTAACCCCATCTAAAAAAAATGATTTAAAAAAAAATGTATGTATGTATAAATATACATATCATCCATGTGTATCTGCACTCACAATGCAATAGGGTCATCAATCAGGGTGCAAAGTCAGTAGAGCTCACAGTCTATTTCAATGAAGGACTGCACTCAGTGGATTTAGATACAGGATAAGATATTTATTGTGGTAACGTTTCGGGGTTCGCAGACCCCTTCCTCAGACCAGACACACTGTCTGGTCTGAGGAAGGGGTCTGCGAACCCCGAAACGTTACCACAATAAATATGAAATAGACTATAAATATACATATATATATATATAAAAATATGTTTATATGTGTGTACATATGTATTTATATATATGCGTATATATGTATTTACAGACATATATACACATATAAATACATATGTACACACATATAAACATAGGTAGAAGGTAATCCAACAAGCTGGGAACAAATTGAGAGCTTGCATTGCATGTTGCAGAGTCATAGGATGTGTACCCGGTCCGGTCTGAGAGTGCAGTCCCCTTCCGTGTTTTATATATATATATATATAAAATCTATATCTGTCTATTAATCAATCAATCTATCTATCTATCTATCATCTAGATAGATAGATACATAGATAGATAGACAGATAAATAGATAGATATAAAACATATGACTGTGGATTCCTGTGTACTTCCCCATACATGATTTCTAAATACACCTCTGGAGTTGAATTGAAATCTTGGGGTTAGAAAATGGGCTACAGTATGACATGCACTATACTATGTACAATAATATAAAATAAATACACTCCTTTTTCATTTGAGCACTGAAATAATATTTTTGCAAGCTGCAATCAGTAAGCTTTCCCTCCTGTATTCACAAGCTAGTGACTGATGGCTATGTTCTATGATTTATGTTTATATGATCCCCTGAGAGGTTTGATCTATGACTATCATCTGCTTGTGTTCACTGATTTTTGATGATCAGATCTCAGTGTGCTAACTGGTATCTATCCTGTTTTTCAGCTCTCTGTTCTATTTAAGGAAATTCTGGAAACTATCAGCTGTCTGTGTGCAGTGATCTGTGATCGGATTTCTACCTGCACTTAGTTGCAAATCTCAGCAGTATGCATTAATGTGTGATTCACAGTTATATGTGTGTGCACTGATCTGACACTTGTTCTCTGTCTCAGCTTTACTTCTGAGCTGTCAAAGCTGCTTTGTAAAAATGTAACCCTTAGTGCACTGCCTTATAATAGTCTGCTCAATAAAATAGACCTAAAATGCAATGACGTAAGGACAGTACTCAATGGCTGCCTCTGATCTACACAGCTGTCCAAGGTATACCCTCCATTCACTCTGTTTCTCTACATAAGATCCAAGGCTCCAAGCAGTGTCTCTTATCTACACAACTCTCCCAGACACTACCCTCTCCACACTATTTCATGGATCGCTGCTATGTACAACTCTCTATGACACTACCCTCTACATTCAATTCCATGACCTTCTTATCTACACAACTCTCCCAGATACTACCCTCTCCACACTATGTCATGGATCACTTATATGTACAACCCTCTATGACACTACCCTCTACATTCAATTCCATGACTCTCTCATCTACACAACTCTCCTAAACAATACCCTCTACACACTGTTCAATGGCTCACTGATCTGCACAACTCTCTATGACACTACCCTCTGCATACTATTCCATGACCCTCTTATCTATACAACGCTCCCAGACACTACCCTCTCCACACTATTTCATGAATCACTTATCTACACAATTTTCTATGACACTACTCAGTGCTTTCTATTTCACAACTCTCTCATCTACACAACTATCCTAGACACTACCCTCTACACATTGTTAAATGGATCACTGATCTGCACAACTCTGTATGACACTACCCTCTACATTCTATTCCATGACCCTCTTATCTACACAACTCTCCTCTACCCACAGTTCTATGGCTTCTTAATTTACACATTAAAACATTATGCTCTGTATACCATTTCATGGCTGTCTGATCTACACAACTCTCCAAGCTTTGCTATTTCTGCATCTCATGTCTCTCCCACTAACACAACTCTTAAAATCATTACACTCTAAGGCCCCTATTTATCAAGGTCTGTCGGACCTGATCCGACAGTGTGGATCAGGTCCGACAGACCTCGCTGAATACGGCGAGCAATACGCTTGCCGTATTCAGCATTGCACCAGCAGCTCACAAGAGCTGCTGGTGCAACGCCGCCCCCTGAAGACTCGCGGCCAATAGGCCGCCAGCAGGGGGGTGTCAATCAACCCGATTGTACTCGATCGGGTTGAATTCCGGCGATGACTGTCTGCCTGCTCAGAGCAGGCGGACAGGTTATGGAGCAGCGGTCTTTGTGACCGCTGCTTCATAACTGCTGTTTCTGGCGAGCCTGCAGGCTCGCCAGAAACAGGGGGCATCAAGCTCCACTCGGAGCTTGATAAATATGCCCCTAAGTGTTGTTTAATGGCTCTTTGATCTACAAAACAGAGTGCATTACTCCGTAGAGATTTTCCAACTTCCTTTGGAAACAACATCAGCACAAGAACTGTCCGTCAGGAGCTTCATTTAATGGGTTTTATGGCAGAGCAGCTGTAGACAAGCCTCACAACATGGGCAATTCCAACAGTTGGCTGGAGTAATGTAAAGCATGCCACCACTTAACTTTGGAGAAGTGAAAACATGTTCTCTGGAGTGATAAATCATGCTTCACTATCTGGCAGTCTCATTGAAGAATTTTGGGTGTTGCAGATGCGAGGTGAATGTTACCAACTGGAATGTATAGTGTCTACTGTAAAGCCTGGCGGGATTAATGGTCTGGGGTTATTTTTTAGGGCTTGGGCTATGTCACTTGTTCCAGGGAAGTGTCATATATATGCTATAGAGGATAAAAAGACATTTTAGACAATTGGTGCTTCCAACTTTGTGGCAGCATTTTTACTTTGTCACTGTGCACAAAGCTAGATCCATAAAGACATGGTTGGAAAAGTTTGGTGTGGAGGATCTTGAGTGGCCTGTACACATTCCTGACCTCTACCCCACTGAACACATTTTGGATGAATTGAAATGCAGATTGCAAGCCAACATTAGTGCCTGACTTCACAAATGTTCTTTTGGCTTAATGGGCACACACTCCCACAGACACACTCCAAAAGTTATAACTGAAAATGGGGGGGGGTCCATATTAATGCCCATGGATTTGGTATAAGATGTGATCAAGCTCATGGAGGTGTGATGGTCAGGTGTCTACATACTTTTGGCCATATAGTTTATCTTTATAAATATCTATCTAAAAATAAATCCTTTAATGCACAACAGTAATTTAACCTCTTGGTTGCTCTGCTGTATGCACTACTTAGTAACTCCCTGCTATCTGTACACACTGCTCAGTACCTCCCTGCTCTCTGTATGCACTGCTCAGTAACTCCATGCTCCCTAAATGCACTGCTCAGTACCTCCCTGCTCTCTGTATGCACTGCTCAGTAACTCCATGCTCCCTACATGCACTGCTCAGTACCTCAATGCTCCCTAAATGAACTGTCCAGTACCTCCCCACTCCCTGTATGCACTGCTCAGCTCCCTGCATGCCTTGCTCAGTACATCCCTGCTCCCTGTATGCATTGCTCACCTCCCTGCTCCCTGTAAGCACTTCTCAGTAAATCCCTGCTCCCTGTAAGCACTGATTAGTACATCCCTGCTTCCTGTATGTACTGCTCAGTAACTCCCTGCACCATGCATGCATGCTCAGTACCTCCCTGCTCCCTGTATGTACTGCTTAGTA
Source organism: Bombina bombina (assembly GCF_027579735.1). NCBI lineage: Eukaryota > Metazoa > Chordata > Amphibia > Anura > Bombinatoridae > Bombina > Bombina bombina. The sequence goes on from NC_069508.1 coordinate 107,521,774, forward strand.
CCTCCCTTTTCTCTGAATGCAGTTGCACTGCTCATTGTTTCCTTGCTCAGTGTATGCACTGCTCAGTAACTTCACTAGACATCTCAGTGACTCCCCACTCCCTATGCACAGAGGACACAGGCATTAGGGAGGCACAGAACAGCACATAAGGAGCAGGGTGTCACTGCACACAGCACACAGGCCCTAGGATGCCACAGAGCAGTACATAAGGAGCAGGCTGTTACTGCACAGAGCATACAGGCTATAGTGAGTCACAGAACAGTACGTGAGGAGCAGGCTGTCACTGCACAGAGCACACAGGCAATAGGGAGTCACAGAACAGTACGTAAGGAGCAGGCTGTCACTGCACAGAGCACACAGGCAATAGGGAGTCACAGAACAGTACGTAAGGAGCAGGCTGTCACTGCACAGAGCACACAGGCAATAGGGAGTCACAGAGCAGTACATAAGGAGCAGGCTGACACTGCACAGAGCACATAGGGTGTAGGGAGTCACAGAGCAGTACATAAGGAGCAGGCTGTCACTGCACAGATCATACAGGTAACGGAGTCACAGAGCAGTACATAAGGAGCAGACTGTCACTGCACAGAGCATACAGGCAATAGGGAGTCACAGAGCAGTACATAAGGAGCAGGCTGACACTGCACAGAGCACATAGGGTGTAGGGAGTCACAGAGCAGTACATAAGGGGCAGGCTGTCACTGCACAGAGCACACAGGCAATAGGGAGTCACAGAACAGTACGTAAGGAGCAGGCTGTCACTGCACAGAGCACACAGGCAATAGGGAGTCACAGAGCAGTACATAAGGAGCAGGCTGACACTGCACAGAGCACATAGGGTGTAGGGAGTCACAGAGCAGTACATAAGGAGCAGGCTGTCACTGCACAGAGCACACAGGCAATAGGGAGTCACAGAGCAGTACATAAGGAGCAGGCTGACACTGCACAGAGCACACATGGTGTAGGGTGTCACAGAGCAGTACATAAGGAGCAGGCTGTCACTGCACAGATCATACAGGTAACGGAGTCACAGAGCAGTACATAAGGAGCAGACTGTCACTGCACAGAGCATACAGGCAACAGGGAGTCAGAACAGTACATAAGGAGCAGGCTGTCACTGCACAAAGCATACAGGCAAATGGGTGTCATAGAGCAGTACATAAGGAGCAGGCTGTCACTGCACAGAGCATACAGGCAACAGGGAGTCACAGAGCAGTACATAAGGTGCAGACTGTCACTGCACAGAGCACACAGGGTGTAGGGAGTCACAGAGCAGTACATAAGGAGCAGGCTGTCACTGTGCAGAGCACACAGGATGTAGGGAGTCACAGACAGTATATAAGGAGCAGGCTGTCACTGCACAGAGCACACAGGCACTAGGGAGTCACAGAGCAGTACACAAGGATCAGGCTGTCAATGTACAGAGCACACAAGCAGCAGGGAGGCACAGAGCATTACATAAGGAGTGGGTTTCCTCTGCGCAGAGTGCAGCTCAGTGACCCCCTACTCCCTATATACACAGCTTAGTAAATCCCTGTTTTCTATGTACACAGCTCAGTGATTCAGTTTCCTTTATACACAGCTCAGTGACTCCCTACTTCCTATGTGCACAGCTCAGTGACTTCCTACTCCCTATTTACACAGCTCAGTGACTCCCCCTACTCCCTATGTAAACAGCTTAGTGACTCCCTGTTTCCTATGTACACAGCTCAGTGACTCCCTACTCCCTATTAACAGCTCAGTGACTCCCTGTTTCCTATGTAAACAGCTCAGTGACTCCCTACTTCCTATGTACACAGCTTAGTAACGCCTTGTTTCCTATGTAGCCTGAGCTTCTTCTAATCCCCCATCTAATTCTACTCCAGTTTCTAACTTTACTATCACTGTTGGTGACACCACTATCTCCCCATCACCCCAAGTCCGCTGCCTAGGAGTTACACTTGACTCCAATCTGTCCTTCATACCCCACATCCAATTCCTCCTTTTTTGAGTGCTGAAACTACTAAACAGATAATCCATTCCCTAGTAATTTCCTGGCTTGACTACTGTAACAGCCTACTAACTGGCCTTCCTCTCTCCCGCCTCTCCCCCCTTCAATCCATCCTAAATGCCTCTGTTAGGCTAATCCACCTCTCCCAACGCTCTGTATCTGCGGCACCCCTCTGTGAGTCCCTTCACTGGCTCCCCATTCACAGCATAATTAAATTCAAAATTCTCACTCTGACCTACAAAGCCCTTACCAATGCAGCACCCCCATACCTGTCCTCACTCATCAACAAATATACTCCAGCCCGTCCCCTAAGATCCAACAACGATCTACTCCTTGCCTCTTCTACCATCACCTCCTCTCATGCTAGACTATAGGACTTTTCTTGTGCGGCACCAACCCTCTGGAACGCACTTCCACAAGCTGTCAGACTTTCCCCCAACCTCTCCTCCTTTAAATGCTCCCTCCCCTGTATTTGTTTGTTAAATTTTGTCTGGTGTCTCATATTTGTACTATTCTTTTACCTTTGTTACCCATGGACAGTGCTGCGGAATCTGTTGGCGTTTTATAAATAAAGAATAATAATAATATGTACACAACTCAGTTATTCAGTTTATTTTATACAAAGCTCAATGACTCCCTGCTTCATATGTACACAGCTTATTGACTCCCTGTTTCCAATGTACACAGCTTAGTAACTCCCTACTCCCTATGTACACAGCTCAGTGACTCCCTACTCGCTATGTACACAGCTCAGTGACTCCCTACTTTCAATGTGCACAGCTCAGTGACTCCCTACTCCCTATGTACACAGCTTAGTGGCTCCCTGTTTCCTATGTACACCGCTTAGTAACTCCCTATGTACACAGCTCAGTGACTCCCTACTCCATATGTACACATCTCAGTGACTCCCTTTTTCCTATGTAAACAGCTCAGTGACTCCCTACTCCCTATGTACACAGCTCAGTGACTCCCTACTCCCTATGTACACAGCTCTGTGACTCCCTACTCCCTATATACACAGCTCAGTGACTCCCTGCTTCTGGTGTACTCTACTTATTAACATCCTGCTCATTGACTCCCTGATTCCACATTGCATTGAATCTCAAAGGGTTTGAGTGATTCTAAGTTTCCAATTGGAAATCAGAACTTAAAGTGACTAAAAATAAAGGCGACCTTCATTTAAAAAAAAAAAAAAACCTGTAGGAAAGATACCTTTATTCCTCCAAGGCTTCAGCACTAACCTAAGGTCCTTCGGCCGTCCACAGCACAGCTCAGTTTTTTAAATGAAGTGAAGATTCCCACTCATAGCCAATAGCTGTGCTAGCATATAGCGCAGCCAGAGGCGTAACTAGAAACCACAGGGCCCTGGTGCAAGAATCTAAGAAGGGCCCCTCGCCGCCCCCCACCCCCCACCCCAAAAGAAAATGTGAATTTGATACATATCATTTTCCCCCCAACATTTAACACAAAAATGTTCTGAAAATATTAGCGCACCACTTGTAATTTAATCCATTGAAAGGCATATAGCTGGACTTACAGACACATACAGCTGGACATACAGACATATACAGCTGGACATACAGACATATACAGCTGGAAATAGACAGACATACAGATACATACAGCTCGACATACAGACACATACAGCTGGACATAAATACAGACAGATACATACAGCTGGACATACGGAAACATACAGCTGGATATACAGACAGACATACAGACACATACAGCTGGACATAAAGACAGACATACAGACACATACAGCTGGACATAAAGACAGACATACAGACACATACAGCTGGACATACAGACATACAGCTGGACATAAAGACAGACATACAGACACATACAGCTGGACATACAGACAGACATACAGACACATACAGCTGGACATAAAGACAGACATACAGACACATACAGCTGGACATACAGACAGACATAAAGACAGACATACAGACACATACAGCTGGACATAAAGACAGACATACAGACACATACAGCTGGACATAAAGACACATACAGCTGGACATAAAGACACATACAGCTGGACATAAAGACAGACATACAGACACATACAGCTGGGCATACAGACAGACATACAGACACATACAGCTGGACATAAAGACAGACATACAGACACATACAGCTGGACATACAGACAGACATACAGACACATACAGCTGGACATAAAGACATACAAAAAGCCCTAACACCTGCTTTGCTGGGTCAGACTACCTATGCATCCAGCTAGCAGGATTAGCACAGACATGCTCACCTTCCTAGTTTGAGTATAAATGTAAACATTTTAATGCAAAGAATACTTTATTTTACACATCCCTTTTAAGTGCAGTCTATAGTCAAACAAGTTCACTAAAGAAATAGCAAAACTCAAGGTGCCAATACTCTCTTTTCTCACATCTGAAATTGTGTTGTATCTACCCCTGATAACAAGGACGCATTAAAGTTGTATATGGGGGAAACATGTTTTTTTTTAATTTTCATTAATTCTTTAATGGTTTTGTCTTCACAGACGCTGGTACCTTTGGAAAGCTAGGGATCACACAGCTTGCATGTGCACTGTTGAGCAGCTTTCAGCATCTCTCCACTCACACGGCTGCCTCCCTCCTCGGTCTGAGCTCACATGTTCACTCACCGTTGTGCGCGCCTTCAACAGTGGTGCTCCTCTCTGCGGCTGCCACTCAGTGGTCTCACAGTCTGCTGCGCTGCAGACTCCCAGTGTCCCAGAGATTCCTACTGACTAGACTGCACGTGCAGTCACGAGCAGGAGGTCGACTCTAGGCTCTACTTCCGCCCCTGCTCTAGCCTATCTGCGCGGTTGTTCGCAGCACGCCAAAGAACTTAGAAGGCTTAGCCAAAATGGAAAGTTTCTCCAGGCGGCAGCCAGCAGGTCAACCGGAATTAGTTATTGCAAACTTGCAAAGTCAAATAAAAACAAAAAAAATGTAAATTAAATTTAAAAAAACCCACACACCCTGTCTAAAGTTGGGCCCCCCTGTAGGAGGGACCTCCTGGGCCCGGACGCAGTCGCGATCCTTGCATCACCGGTAGTTCCGCCCCTGAGCGCAGCATTTAAAAGATAGTTTATTTAAAAAAAGGTACAGCAGGAATATTCATTTAGATGTGCTTTGTTCTCTTTCTCCATCCTCCCACTGGAAGGTTAATTTCTGCTGCCTCTTGGATACATAGATTTTCTATATCTAGTACTGCTGTACTGAAATTCTCAGTATAGGTGGCGGTTTTAAATAGCAAAAAGCAGGGGCGTATTATGGCCTAGGCCAACAAGGCCGGTGCCTAGAGCAGCAGATTTGGGAGGGGCAGCACATCTGCCCTATCCTCTCTCTAAAAGCCAGCACACAGTACAGTGAGGGATAAAGTACAGGCTTTTACAGAGAAGACAAGGCACATGCACTGATTAAGGTCGCTCTTCACAGGCAGTGCTCCTTTAAACCGTTGCTTCATTTAGAGCTGCTGGCATTTTTGCAGTGGAAGCGTTCTTGGTGAGAAACTTGCCTGGGGATATGCTTACAAGGTGAGGCTGGAGGAGAAGACCTTGTGCCGATATGCTGCCTCCCCTTGTCAGCTGTGGTGGATCAGGGAGCGCAGTGCTTATTGCAGGTCTTAGTTACAGGTTAGATGCGTCTGTGCACTTCTTAGATCAGCTTGTGATGTCTAGTCTTAAACTCTCAGCGCTAATGTATGTTAGCTACTAATAGCTTTCTCTGCATTCATGAACCCACAGAGTAAATAGTAAACAGACACTTAAAAAGTTTCATTACCTGAATGATGGTAATTACTGTATGTTTGTTGCTCGTAAAGGGCAGTGATAGTTTTCAAAGTGTATTCTTCTTTCCCTCCCTTCCTCTCTCCCTTCTTTCCATTTCTCCCTCTCTCCCTACCTCAACTCCCTCCCTTATTTCTTTCCCTCCTTTCCTTCCGCCCTCCCTTCTTTCTCTCAACTCCCTCCCTTGCTCCCTTCTATCACTTTCTTTCCCTCCCTTGTTTCCCTCCCCCATTTTCTCCTTTCCCTCCCTTTTTTCCCTTCCCTTCTTTTCTCTCCCTTCTCTCAGGGAGAAAATGGTATGAGATGCATGCAATTCAACCCACCTGTATGCAAGTGTTTTGCTAGTCATTTTCTTTTGAATTGTTATGAAAAAAAAAAAAAAAAAACATTTTACACACGGACCCAATAAAATATTAAGGGGACAAAAAGTCCCTAAACCCTTTTTCTTTTCTTTTTTTTTTTTTGGGGGGGGGGGGGCAGCAGAATTTTGAGTGCCTAGGGCAGCACACAAAACCTAAATACGCCCCTGGCAAAAAGAGAAAACAGTAAGACCCCCAAATTGTGCAACAATTTTGAGACATTATCTTAGTAGGTTATTCCCATAATTCCCTGTGTCTACTGCTAAATTAGAGCATATAATATCTATAATACAGTGTCTGTTTAAAATAACAGGTTTCTGAGGTGAAAAAATGCTTTTCTGTTTGTGAGTCCCACCACTATCCACCAACATTGTTGTGAGAGTGTTCAGTAGGGACACTTCCTTTTACTTTTAACACAAAATGCAGTGGTGCATGAAAAATATACAAGAGTCTTATAACCTCACCTGTGAACTCTGTACCTAGTTGTGTAACCTTGTTGGAACCTCTCTGTGAAGTCCACATATTGCTGGGCGCCATGGAAGGGTCCCCTGTTACTGAGCAACCAGTCAAGTGATGCCTGACCAGATGAAGGGGCGGGGTCATGTTGCTTAGAAATTTCTCCTGCAGCAGATGAAAATTCCAGCATCACAGACAACCATGCCAGCACCAGGCATGCCCAATCAGAGCGGGTGTACCAGTGCCACCTCATTCTTTTCTAACGCAGTGAGATGCTTCATTCTCCCCCTCACACCCTTTCTCCTATAAATAATAATAAAAAATAAAAAAAAATTAGTCTTTATTTCATACATATTCAATCAACAGTTTACACTTTACCTTATTTTAAAGGGACATGAAGTACATGTTTTTCTTTCATGATTCAGATAGACTAGAGCATACAATTTGAATCATCTTTATAATTTACCTCTTTTACCAAATGTGCTTTATTTCCTTGACATCCTTTGTTAACAGAGCAGCAATACATTACTGTGAGCTAGCTAAACACATTGGGTGAGCTTATGACAAGAGTCATATATGTGCAGCTACCAATTTACATCTAGTAGTGCTTTCCTGCTCCTGAACCTACCTACGGATGCTTTTCAACAAAGAATTCCAACAGATCAAAGCAAATTAAATAATTAAAATCACATTCTCTATCTGAGTCATTCAATTTAATTTTCATGTTCCTCTCCCTTTAAATGATTTTTCTCATATTATTTTGTGGTTGAGACACTTTCATTGTTTTACATTTTATTGCAGATTACAAGTGGAGCACAACAAATGCGGGGTGCGTTACCCTTAGCTTGACCTTGCGCAAAGAATAGGACACAATCTGATATTAAAAGTTGAGGATGACAAAGATTTACCAGATAATCTTAAAGTTATGCTTTGAATAGATAGTGCAGGGTGTGCTTTTATTGTTCATATCACAAGTGATAAGTTAAGTGTTTGCTTGAGCTCAACATAAAATAGCACTTTTGGAGACCTGGAGTAAAGTGTTAACGCTTGAATATATGAATAGCAAAACACATGTACAATATATTAAAATAAAGTATTCCACTCCTATTTATAAATATCAAATCAATACCTCACAATATTTGTGGCAGGGTACCAAGAACTCAGGAGGTTAATGGGGGCTGGTCGCTGTTGTGGTAGGAGCCATGTTAGGAGGGGGTGGGATAGTGGGTGGGGTTGTGGGTGTGTCTTGGTGGTCGGTGGGCGTTTATGGGCGGTTTATGATTGTATCTGAGTGCTCTGTGGGTGGGGATAAGAGAAATTCTGTAAATAGGGACATATGACTATCTCAAAGGGACAAAAGGGCAGAGCTCGAAAAGACGAACTGTTCCTCTCAAATACGGACAATTGGGAGGTTTGTTAAAGACAAATTCAAAGTTTATTATTGAAATAATATGTTTTAACAGTGATTTAAAAGGATATGGTCTATGATCAGGTGCTGGACTGGGAAGGGCTCAAAAATGTATTTGTATATGTGTATTTATATGTGTCTATGTATTAGACACGTACATTTGTTTTGTTATAATTGCAAATTCGTAATGAAAAACAGATATTCGTTTTGTTTTCACAAAATGAATATCCAAATGAATCCACAAACGAAATTTAAAGAAAACAAAAAATACTGTCAAAATTTGTCAGTATACATTTATTTTTTATCTTAAGCACAATGGAGAGCCATGCTAACCCCCTCCTCTTCTTCACAGAGCCCTGGCTGTGCTAATGGGAGACTTAGCGTGGCGGCTCCAAAAGCGCTAAAGGTAAGTATAAGCTACAGGTGAATTTTGAATGTAATGAATGAAAATTAATGAAATTATTCTATGAATATTCAGTATTTCTTTTGTTTAAAACTAAATGAATACCGAATAGCGCAGCCAACGAATATTCAGGAAACAAATTTCCCTGAATATTCGTTATGTAAGATTCAGACAATCCAATTTTTTAATGTTACACAAGTCTACTATATATATATATATATATATATATATATATATATATATATATATATATATGTATGTACAGTATATGTGTGTGTGTTTATATATGTATGTATGTTTGTGCAGTAATCTAGTAACATAGTAGATGAGGTTGAAAAAAGACTCAAGTCCATCGAGTTCAACCTATACAAATCTGAATATACTTAGAAAAAAAGCTCCAGTTGAGTTTAAATTAATCCCATTAAAAAGATGACCCATTTAATACAAGTAATAATATCCTTGAATTATGTTTCTAGCCAAAAATGTATCTAAACCATTTTTTAAATGTATTTAAGGTATTGGCATTTTCTACCTCCTTATGTAATGAGTTTCACAATTTGATTGCTCTTTCAGTGAAAAAAATGTTTACGTTGCTGGAGATATGGGGGCTGATTTATCATAGCCCTAATGGGGCCATAGACTCCTGTTTCTGTGCGAGCCTTTAGGCTCTCTGGAAACAGGAGTTAAAAAGCAGCGGTCTTAAGACCGCTGCTCCTTAACTCGTCCACTGCCTCTGAGGCTGCTGTCATAAATCCGCCCGATCTCATACGATCGGGTTGATAGTCAGCCCCTGTTAGTGGCCGATTGGCTGTGAATCTGCATGGGGCGGCATTGAACAAGCAGTTCACCAGAACTGCTTGTGCAAATATAAATGATGACAGCGTATGCTGTCGGCATTTATCTATGTCTGGCGGACATGATCGCTACAGCGGATCATGTCCGCCAGACATTTGATAAATCAGCCCCTAAATCTCTTTTCCTCCAGCCTTAAATTGTGACCTCTTGTCACAATTTTCTTGGAAGAAACAGAGCTTATGCCATCTCTGTATATGGGCATTGAATATATTTATATAAAGTAGTCATGTCATCTCTCAAGTGACTTTTTTCTAGAGAAAAAAAAAAAACAGTTTGGCTAACCTCTCCTCATAGCTTAAATTCTCCATTCCCCTTATTAGTTTTGTGGATTTTCTCTGAACTTTTTCTAAGTCTGCAATGTATTTTTTTATATTGGTCCCCGAACTGCACTCCATAATCAAGGTGTGGTCTTACCAGGGATTTATATAGTGACAAAATTATGCTTTCTTCCCTTGCATCAATGCCTCTTTTAATGCATGCTAGTATCTTATTAGCCTTAGAAGTCGTTGCCCTGCATTGACTGCCCATTAGGGATGGGCGAATGTGTAAATTTTCGAATTTCGAATGTAGAACGGATGTTATTACCGAAATTCGAATTATAAATCTGAATGTTGATAAGAATGAATATTCTTAAAAATTCTATAATCAAATGTTATTTACAGTTTTCGAATGTCACTTTCGAATTCGAATGTTTATAATTATATTGAATGTCCACATTCGAAATTTCGAATTTAACATTCTATTAAACAAATACTATTCAGAAGTTCAATAGTTCATGTGGTAGGGCGGGAATCTAGTAAATTGATACATAATAGATACAAATATATCATTTTGAATGTTTTTATATAGAATATTGCATATTTCGAATATTGCATTTAAAGAAAAAGCATTAGAAATACTATTACAATCTAAATTCGACTTTTTTCGAAAAGAATATTTTCGAATGTAATCATAAAATTTGAAACCGAACATTCAAAAATCGAATGTTAGAATGTTATGTATACATTCGAAATTCAATTCGAACGAATGTGTTAAAATTCGTGCTGTTTTTGGAATTTTGCGAAACATTCGCCCATCCCTAGTGCCCATCTTTAGCTTGTTATCTGTAAGTACTCCGAAATCCCTTTCCTCCTCTGTTTTGCCAAGTCTAGTCCAATTTAAATAATAGGTTGCCTGCTTCTATTTACTTCCAAAATGTAGAACCTTGCATTTTCCAGTATTACATCTAATTTTCATTTACCTGCCCATTCTTCTATTTTTTTAGATACCTCTTGTAAAGCAATTTCATCCTGCTCTGACCAAATGACCTTACATAATTTTGTATCTGCAAAAATAGAGATGTTGCTATTTATTCCTTGCTCCAAGTCATTAATAAAAATTTACAAAATCGTATGTTAAAAGTAAGTGAAGAACTCCACTATTTGACCTTTGGCTTAGCACAGGTGTGTCAAAAAGGCGGCCCTCAACCTAATTTGTGCGAATGCACTTACTGTTAGGAATGTGCATGCATTAAAACCCTACAGTCTTTAATGAGTAACATTGTTATTAAAAAGAAAAAGGCAAACACAAACACATATAAGTGCATAATGATTTATTTGATACATGTAGCACTTCTTTATAGGTGTTCATTACTATGGCAGCACTGATTTAACGCATCATTTCTGTCCATTCCTTTCCATAATTTTTGATTTAACTAAAATCCCATACTTTATATTTCATAAATATATATTTTATATGTATTTAGTTTATATTATATATAACAGGTATATCTCTATCACTATATAAAAAGTGGGTCACTATGCCAACAGCATTGTGTTCCACTATTTATAATGCAGAGGAAATGTTATACTATGCGCATGCATATGCTAAACTGCGAGTGAGCCCGGAATAGGGCTACTACAAAAAAATAGCACAGACTCTGTGGGAGAGCAACCCAATGGAGTGTGTATGTCACCTTCTTTAAAAGAATTAGAGCGTGTTTCATCAAGCCAGAGTAAGGTAATTAGGAGTTACAGAGCACAATCTTTTGAAATGTATACAGTTATAGCAAATGCCACTGCTGTGTTTAGCAATGACAAGATATGTAGGTAGTGTGCAGCCCACGTGAGTTGTCCTTGTATGGAAAATGGCAGCAACTCAAATGAGTTTGAAGCCCCTGGCTTAACACATCTTTGGCTTGGCTCTCCAGCAATAGCTGACCATGAGTTTTCCAGAACATTTACACAGAATGCTATTATGTGAGGGATTAAAGGGACAATAAAGTCAAAACTAAACTTTCATGAATCAGGTAGCACATGCAATTTTAAACAACTTTCCATTTTACCTCTAATATCACATTTTCTTTGTTCTTTTGATATTCTTTGTTGAAGACTAAACTTAGCTAGGCTGATAAGAGTCTATAGAAGTCTATGGCAGTAATGTTTGTAACTATGTATAACAGTGCTATAAACAATGTTGCAAACACTGGTGCCAGGTGGCTTAAAGGGATACTAAACCCGATTTTTTTCTTTCTTTCATGATTCAGATAGAGCATGAGATTTTAAGCACCTTTCTAATTTACTCCTATTATCAATTTTTCTTTGTTCTCTTGCTATCTTAATTTGAAAAAGCAGTACTGTAAGCTTTAGAGCCAGACCATTTTTTGTTCAGCACATGGATAGCACTTGCTGATTTGTGGGTAAATGTAGCAAACCAATCAGCAGCTCTACCAAGGTGCTGAACTAAAGATGGGCCGGCTCCTAACCTTTTATTACTGCTTTTTCAAATCAAGATAACATGAGAACAAAGAAAAATTGATAATAGGAGTAAATTAGAAAGTTGCTTAAAATTGCATGCTCTATCTAAATCAGGAAAGAAAAAAAATGTGGGGTTAGTATCCCTTTAACACACATGCATGCACCTAAACTCACTTAGTATTACTCTCTAACAAAGGATACCAAGAGCACAATTAATAACACAATTACACTTGAAAGTTGTTTACAATTTCATGCACTTTCCAATTAATTTAAGATTAATTTTGACTTTACTTTCCTTTTAAGCTGTCCCTCACCATCTGAAATCCAGATGTTAGCGCGCTCTAGACTTTCAACTTGTATATTACTTTCAATAAAAGTGCTACTGATTTAACTTGAGCAATGTTAGCTCACAATAGTGCTAATATGTTTGCCCTCCACTTGTGATCTAGGCCTATATACTGTATTTTAGACAATGTGTATGTAATTAAAAATCATATCAACGTCAAAACTAATTTTTATTATTTAGAAAAAAAAGAAACTTTATAATTTCTTTCCATGATCAAATTTCTCTTTCTTTTGGTGTCCTTGGTTGAAACATAATCCATTCCATGAGTGCATACTGAGGTATTCTCAGGATCATGCATGCATTATGACCAGTCTATAGCTGCAGTGTTGCCACATTATTTGTAAAATTTTATACATCATTGCAAACCCTTCTGACATATAGTGCACAAGATGCATGTACACTCCAGAGTCTTCCAAGCTTTTATTGTCATGGAAAGTAGCAAAGTTTCAAGAGACCAAGCAAAAGTAAATTTGAGTAATTTTTTTGTTTAATTGCATGCTCAATCTGAAGAAAAAAAGGTTAATTTTGGGGGGCGGAGCTTGTGGCCAAGCAGAGCAGACGTGCAGGGAAGGAGCTCTGCCTGTTATAAGTAGTTTAAAGGTTCTAATACACCTAAAAGTTAAAAAAAACCCTCTGGAACAGCTGCTGTGAGACCCCTGAGACTCTAAATCTTCCAATTTTGATGACAAAAGACGGAGCTATGCTAGGCCTCCCAGGAGAACCGGAGGCATCCTCAGGAAAGACCGTGGCTGCGGCCTACAACGGAGGTTGCGAGCTGCAGCGGCCAGATTCTCAAAAGCAGCAAACTGTATGCTAGCTGGACCGGAGGTGCCCAAACCTAGATAACACGGAATAAGACACAGATCAGATAGCAGTGAACAACAGGACTTGCCACAGGCGGAAAAGACCCTGGAAAGAGGCTGTGAGTACCACAAAACTTAAAATCACATCAAGGGCAGCCTATTTACAGATTAAGGTACTATACATAGGGTCAATCCCCTGAAGTATACACGCCATTCCTCTTGAGAACAGGAATAAACTCCCCTGAACTTTGATTTTTTATTCCATACTGGGAATATAAAGTGGCACGAACGGCGGCCATTTTCAACCACTGCACAAGAACTATAGTGACCCTTATCTCTCTGTCAACACAGGCCTTGATGTTTTGCATATACTGGGTATTTTAACATATAACCCCTGCAGAATTCCACATAGCACACTGCATAGTCTGATTCTCCACTGAATTTACACCCTTATAAGAAGGTTGCAACCAGCATGCTGGGGTAAAAGGGATCGTGATTAGGTGCCCTCCTCTAGCCATTTGCTTTTACTACAATCCAGCAATCCAGGATGAGATCCAGTTACTTAAATCTTATTTCCCCACTTCTCATGCCCTAGTTGCTTTGCTGAGGTTACGGAATGTGCTTCTCTTAGGAGAATAAAAGAATACCCTGTCAAGTCACTCCTTCTATAGTCAAACAATGTCTCAGCCTTCAAAGAATAAAAATAAATCAACAACCAGGTCTAGGAATTCTGTTGCAGACCATTTTAAGCCTAGAGACATGATTGCAACTAAGGGTTCTATATCGCCACACTCATGCCAAAAGAGATCTGATAGACCTTCATCACCTTTATCTCAACCGCCAGAAAAAGAGATGGAGTTTCCTACAGGGTCAGACATTGTTGACACCCTGACTAAGAGGCTAAATGACCTGCAGGATAATCTGACCTCTACTATTAAATGCTCCATGGCAGATCTCAAGAAAGACTTTGTTGAAATGGGAGAGAGGACCGAAGCGCTTGAATGCAAGCAGGAAGACCTTGCTATTGAAAAACAAAACATAATTACACACTCACATAACCTCGCAGATTATGTCTCAGAAATAGAACAGAAAGTGGCGGACCTGGAGGACTGGTCACGCCGAAATAATGTTAGATTCCGAGGTATCTCTGAAGAGATTCTACAGGCTGAATTGGAGACTTATGTGAAGAAATGTTGTGCCTCCTTGGCTCCTCCCTCAGTTCCCAATGACATGCTGGTAGAAAGGGTCCACAGGATCTCTAGAGGCAGGAATGCCCCCAAAGACAAACCTAGAGATGTCATAGCTAAGTTTCACTTTTTTACCTACAAAGAACAGCTAATGAGAGAGAGGTAATTCCCTGAATTATCTCAGTTTACTCTTCAAAAGAGGAGCACCTTTCGTCAGCTCACCCAATCTCTTCGCTCAAGGGGACTGAAATATAGGTGGGGTTACCCCACTAAATTAATTATTCAGAGAGAAGGAACCCTATATATAGTGGATTCTCCAGCTAAGGGCAAGGAGCTCCTCAAGAAATGGGACCAGTCTGATGGACACAAAGATCACAGCCCTTCCGGGCCTCTACAGCTAAGACCCACGGCAGAACAATGGAATCATCTTCCACAACGTCTCCATCCAAGCAAAAGAAATTCGGCTTCCAGAGACTCTACATGTTAAACTTTGTGAATACTATTTTTTGCTGTTTACCCTTTTCATCACCTGACCCTTAACGATGTGATTCCTCCATGGGAGACCATGCTTCACATGCCACGAGCCCTCAAAAAAAAATAAATGTCATGTAAAGTTATGTTGAACTATTTTTCACTTTTACAGGAGGGACTCAAGTATCAATGTTCGATATTCGACTCATAGTTTCACAGCTGTATTTCTACAGTGAACTTTAAGTTATAAATGTTGTTCTTTTGTTTGCTGTATATATTGTTTGCTATGCATGCTTAATCCTAAACTTATTCTTTGATGAGATTTCTACTGTGGCTCTCTCTGGGTGAGACAGATTGACATAGGGTATTCATGCCCACTCACCACTGTGGTCCCCTGACCTAATATGTGATGTCACTGTGTCTCACCCCGAAACTGGTGAACTACCGACAATGATCCCTATAATTAATATAAGGTGATAATCTATCTGCATTGATGTGGCCTTCATGCCCCTTTCTCTGTGAGACGAGATGACACATAGCTATATAGCTAGTTATCCCCCCAGCTGATTGGCTGATGGAAAGGGGTTGTTATCTCCTGCTGAGAAACGGACACATAAGAAGGATAGAATATGGTGTTTTTGTCATATCTCACATCTCCACCTGCATAGTCATACACGCACCATTGAGAGTTGTCATTTCATTCCTATATAAATGTTCTAAATACATTTCATGTGGAATCTTTATTTCAATCTTTATTTCAATGGAGAATCTACAACTTTTATAATTTCAAGTTGTTTAACTGATACTTAGATATCATCCCATGTTTTGGGCTGATTGTTGACACTTGGTCAGATATAATCCTAAGGTAACTAGATACCGGATATTGTCCTCTTCACATTTTCAATGTTATTGTTATTTACCATTTACTTGATAATACATGATCTCAGTCTCTTTTTGTTTTTTCCTTTGGGATTCTAATGGGATTATATAGATCAGCAGCAGACACTACTTTGCAACACTTGTAGTCCTCAAGCCTTCTCCCACACTTCACCCCTCTTCCCTGGATCTCAAATACATATTACTTAAGGGAGGGCACCACCTCTACTCCCTTACACATTATTTCTATACTCTTTACCATTGTTTTCATTTGCACTTTAACTCTAGGGCCCTTCCTTTGTGGCCCTGCTTACCCCCCCCCAACTGTTTTCAAGTTTATGGATGTAAACTTATGGATCTTTAAGAATCCCCACTCTTTTTATTTCACTAGTCCCTCGTGCAACTAAATCTGTGTGGCAACTTCACCACATTTATTTTTCCTTCTTCTACTTTTCTGTTATGATCTGTCTACTCTAGTCTCTCTTTTTACTTTATCTCCCTCCTTATCTCTCGTCCCGTCCCCCCCTTTTCCCTTTTTTTTTTTTATTATTTATCCCCCCCTCCTCCCATGGCAACCTTAAATGTAAAGGGCTTGAACTCAGCCACTAAGCGCAGCTTACTGACAACTTATGGCAGGAAAGCTGATGTCCTATTTATCCAAGAAACTCACTGGACTTCAAACCGAACCCAACCCTACAAGTCGGCCCTGTATTCAGACTACAAGACAGCTTCGTACACTGACAAAACCAGAGGAGTAACAATACTCCCACATAAAGACCTCCAATTTAACCAACTATACATAGAATGTGACCCAGAGGGTCGATTTATCATTTGTGTATGTAAAATTAACAAAAGACTATATACCCTAGTCAATCTATATGCCCCCAACCAACAACAAATTCAATTTATCAAAAAAGTCCTGGACAAAGCGAAATCGGTGAGACAAGGACATATTATAGTGGGGGGAGATTTCAATGTTGTGTGGGACCCTAAGCTTGACAAAAACTCACTCTCGCAAATCCATAGATTCATTTACTAGTTCCTCAGCTGCCAAATTTCAGTCCATTTCTATGCGACACGAACTATATGATGTCTGGAGGTCCTGTCACCCTGAGGAAAGGTACTTCACTTTCTTCTCCAACCCACATCGATCCTACTCCAGATTGGATTATTTCCTTTCGGATTCTAGGCTTCTTAATGAGGTCACCAACTCCTGTATCCACATTTGCCCATGGTCAGATCACGATGCAGTCTCTTTTGGTATATTTCCATCTGTGGCTCTTGAGGG
The DNA here is from genome assembly GCF_027579735.1 of Bombina bombina. Taxonomy (NCBI): domain Eukaryota; kingdom Metazoa; phylum Chordata; class Amphibia; order Anura; family Bombinatoridae; genus Bombina; species Bombina bombina. The sequence goes on from NC_069508.1 coordinate 107,538,756, forward strand.
GGATACACGTGGAGGTTTCCCAGCTCCCTATGGGAGGAACCAGGTTGCAGAGATTCTCTCACAAGCACGCTCACTGAATTCATACAATTTAATAAACCTGGTCAGACTTCTTTCCAAACTAAATGGGGGGCACTTAAGGCATTCATTAGGGGGTTCTGTATCTCCGAATCGGCCAGATATAGGAAAAGAAAAGGGGGCCCTTTAGGCCAATTGGTTGTGAAACTGAGGAATCTAGAAAAAAACAATAAAAAAAACCCACTATTTCAATCTCAGACGAAATTACCACTCTTAGACGGCAAATCCTCCAATTAGAACTTGATAAGGTCAAAGCTAATCTAGCGAAGTTCAAACAACTAATGTACTATAAAGGTAATAAGGCGAACAAGCTCCTAGCAAGGAAACTCAATGCTAGAACTGCCCACTCTAGGATTCAGGCCCTGGAAATAAATGGATCCAAAATTTTAGCGCCTGATGCTATCGGTAATGCCTTTGCTGACTACTATTATAAGCTCTACAATCTTTCTGATTCAGAGAGTCTTGATACTCCCTCCCCTAACCTGATACAAGGGTTCCTCAACACCCTCAAGCTTCCTACACTTTCTGAAGATGCGAGAAATTCACTCTTAAAACCGTTTTCTATCAAAAAAATTTATAGTGTCGGTAATCAGCTTAAGCCGAATAAATCTCCTGGGCCTGACTGCTTTACAGGCTCTTTCTATAAAACGTTTAGACAGTATCTAGCACCCCTCTTGCGTTCTCTATTCACGGAAGTGGCGGAACTTGGGAGATTCTCGAGAGAGTTACTTGAAGCATCTATAATTACGATTCCTAAGCCAAACAAGGACCCCTTATCTTGTGCTAGCTATAGGCCTATTTCACTAATAAACCTTGATGTCAAGCTCTACTCCAAATTACTTGCCAACAGGATTGTCCACTTACTGCCCTCCATTCTGCAGATAGACCAGGTAGACAAGGACCTGACAACACTCGCAAGTTACTTCAGGTCTTTTCTGAGTCAGGTAAATCAGGACTTCCCATCGTGGCCCTGTCAGTAGATGCTGAAAAAGCATTTGACAGGGTGCGATGGGACTATCTTTGGCAGGTTCTAAAGTCATTTTGCTTTCCACCACAGTTCATTACAATGGTTCAAGCTCTGTATTCTGCCCCATTTGCAACAATTAAAGGAGTGGGTTTTCGTTCTAAAGCCTTTTCCATAAAAAATGGTACTCGGCAGGGATGTCCACTTTCCCCTCTGATTTTTGTTATGGCTATGGAACCACTAGCCCAAAAGATCAGACTCTCTCAGAAAATAGAAGGGGTTACAATAGGCAGTCGTACCGAGAAATTGCTCTTTTTGCGGACGACCTAACCATCCTTTTAACCAATTGCCAATTAGCAAAGGAGGCATAGCTTTTCCCAATATATATCTGTACCATGATGCTACCCGCTTAACTCATATCGCTGGATGGAGTAATGAATTTGAGAACCTGCGTGGTATCTTCTTGAGGCAGCCATCATTCCCAAGGACCTAGAATTAAGTGACTTGATATGGATTCCTAAACATAGACTGCCAGATTTGCCACTTACAAACAACATTATCTTAGACAGTTATCACGCTTGGCATAGACTCAGACATCACAAGGGAATTAAAAAGTCAATTTTCGTGTGAGCACCTGAACAACTGCACAGTCTTTATGTTTTATAAAAGTTAAAGTTAACTTCTGTTCCTTTGAATATTAGCCGGAACAGGTGGTATTTGTTAAAGACTCACCCCGCTTGAGGATCCCTGCCAGGTACCGCAGCTGTAAAGGAGACTCGCCCGTCCACAGAGAGCGTGCATTCACATTCCGATTTGCTTTTAGGCCGTGGGTTTGCTCTGTCAGAGTCCCTTCATATGCCTCCGGCTTCGTCACTGCTCTCCTCCTGGGCCGTTGCTCCACTTGCGGAAACCTTCGGTGACTTGGCGTGTGACGTCACCGATTCTTTTGGCTCGCGGCTTCTGGATCCTTTCGCCGTCGGATCAACCTCAGGTGTTGGCTTAATCACCTTGCGGATATGGAAGTGTCAATGTGCTTGCTCCGTTTCTCGAATAGCAAAATACAAAGTGATGAGCTGCACCAGAGTACTTCTTTTAAAATGACTTTATTGTAGGTCACCAATAACTTCACCAGGGAAGTAACAACAAAGAAGGGGGCTTGGTGGTGTGTGTGGATGACACCCAAAGAGCTATTGCTGACGCGTTTCAGCCGATAGGGCCGTAGTCGTAGCATAAAGCTCTTAATCTCAAATACCTTTAAATACCTTGTGCACAATTGTGATTGGATAAAAACATTTATCCTGGGCGTTATCCTAAACACACCTATTTATTCCAGTTTCACATACATCGGTTCTAAATAGAAACAATTGTTACATACTGTTAACTAGTCACAAAATGTATATGAATCATCATTGCAAGCATCGAAAAACGAAAAATCAAAACATTATAATACGTTAGTATACTCGAATTATTCAAAATATTCTAATTCGTTACATAACAGAAAAAACTTTTATAGTGCTTAAATATACTTGCTCTATTTCTGGGAACAAGGCTGAATGAAACTTCCCAATAATAATTGTTGATTGTTCTTTTTATAACATTCTGTTATATATTGTCATTAACTACTTACTTGTGTTTATGATTACTTAAAGATTGCTATAGTAGGAGGTGGGAATAGTTTAAGCTGTCAATGCTGTTCTTTTGATTAAACAAAGATTAACATTAAATAAAGCATATATATATATATGCAGGTAAAACGTACCAATTTTTCTTGGGTCATTCTGAATACACAGACCAAGAACTATTCCCAGAAATTGATGATATCAAACTCTGAATTTAAACCTAGTGGTATTCTTGTTCTTAGCCTATGTATCCAGAACGCTTCCCTTTTGGACAAGAGCTTATCCCTATCCCCACCTCTAGTTTTAGTGTCAGCTTTTTTGTTGTGTTTCAAATTGAAATGCTGTATCAATGGAGTAGTCAGTTTACCTGCCTTAATATTATTTACATGTTCACGGATTCTATCTCGTGTTTCTCTAGAGGTGAGACCCGTATATTGGACTCCACATTCTACACAAGTAAGTAAATATACCACGTAAGTGGCTCTACAATTAAGGCAGGAATAGTGATTAAATCTCTCCCCTGTTACTGTACTCGAGAAGCCTTCCCCACTTTGGAGATAACTGCATGCTATGCATGACGTGTAGCTACATTTGTATACTCCTTTAAACCTTAACCACGATGAATGGTCTGGTCTCATGGAGTGTAACTGTGTGGGGGCAAGAATGTTTCCTAAAGTTTTCCCTCTCTTAAAGGCATATCTGCATCCTCGTGTAACTATATCTTTAAGATCATCATCAGCTGACAACATACGGAAATGTTTCCGTATGATGTTGCAGACCTGATGGTATTGGTTACTGTACCCTGTGATGAAAGTGACACCCTTTGAGATTTCATGTTTGGTTGTTTTTTCTGTTTTTAAAAACCCTGACCGATCTCTCTTCGCTATGTCCATCTTAATTAAGGACACCTCCTTTCTGTTATATCCTCTCTGGCATAAGCGGTTTTCCAAGTCTAAAGCTTGTTTCTCATACTCCTCTTGTGTGGTACAGTTTCGTCTGAGACGTATGAACTGTCCTTTTGTGACTGATCTGAAAACCCTTCTGGGGTGATTGCTTCTTGCATGAAGCAATGTGTTCCCAGAAATGGGTTTTCTATACACCTTGGTGTGTATCTTGTTGCCCTTACTCATAAGGGTCACATCCAGATAATTTAGTTGGCTCGCATTGTACTCAAAGGTAAATTTGATTCCTACAGTGTTGTCATTTAGGTACATAAGAAAATCTCTGGCTTCTTTTTCATTGCCCTCCCAGATGATCAAAAGATCATCTATGTATCTCTTGTAATATTTTATCTTATTTGTCCAAGGCCCACCACATCCATAGATGTGGGACAGCTCCCACCACCCCATGAAGAGGTTGGCATAGGAGGGGGCAAACTTGGCCCCCATAGCTGTCCCACATCTCTGGAGGTAGTGGACCCCCTCAAACAGAAAAAAATTGTGGGTCAATAGAAACTCAGTTACCCTTAAAATGTACCGACAAAAATGTGAATCAAAAGTAGTCATTCGTTTTAAATAGAATGATATCGCTTCCAGACCTTTTTTATGAGGAATGGATGAGTACAATGCAGTTACATCTATGGATAACCAACTAAAATTTTCTTGCCAAGATATAGATTCAAGTTCAATCAAAAGTTGCTTGGTGTCTCTCAGATAACTAAATAAATTTGACACCATTGGCTGCAAAATGGAGTCCAACCACTGAGACATTGGCTCAATGAGAGAGCCAATGCCACTAATGATTGGACGGCCCTTTACTTCTGTTAATGACTTGTGAACTTTTGGCAGGAAATTGAAGATCGGCATAACAGGGGAATCAACCATTAAGAACTTACATGTTTTGTCATCGAAAAAGCCTGCTTCTTTACCATCATCAATTAGATGTGATAGTTCTCAACTGAACCTTAATGTAGGGTCACTTAGCAATTGTAAATACTGAGATGGGTCCGATAGCTGTCGTGTTGCCTCCTGAACAAAGAAGCTCCTGTCCATGACAACTACCGACCCACCCTTGTCTGCTGACCTTATGACCCGATTCTTGTCCCCCTTGAGTTCTTTAAGAGCTGCTGCCTCTTCTCTATTTAGGTTCTGATGTGTAGTGGTTCTAACCACATAGGCTAGTTCAGTCAGATCTTTCTCTACTCTTTTTTGAAACTGCTCCAAAATATTCCCTCTTACCTGTATGGGATAAAATTTAGAGGCACAGGAAAGACTTGGGCCACTATGTACCATATTAGTGTCTGAGGATAATTCCATACTGGAGTTTTCAAGAATTAAATTCTCTAATGTCTCCAAATCACACACTTCCTGAAACGTCAAAGCTTCAATTAAACCAGATTTATTTGTAACATCAATTATAGCAATGTTCAGATCATCATTATCACCCATATTCTTTTGTGCAAAATACTTTTTAACTGTTAGATTCCTGATCAGTTTATTTACGTCCACCAGTGTTTGAAACAGATTGAAAGTATCAGCTGGCACAAAACTTAGGCCATAATTTAAAACTTTTGTTTCAATACAACTGAGTGGACGCGATGAAAGATTGATCACCGAATCTAACAGTATTTCGTTCTTGATCTGCCCCTCCTGGGGGGTTGTCGCTGCTGTAAAGGACCTTCTTTTAGAATCCCTTTCCCTTTTGTATCGCTTCCCCCCCCCCTTCGAACCCTTGTGGGACTTTGGAAAAAACCTGCGCTATGTCTGATCTATCCTGTTCTCTTTGGAACCCTCTATCTGTCTCTTGTTCTAAGGCCTGATATCGAGAAGCCTCAACCTCTGTGTGTGTAGTTGCTAAATGAGTTAAGGAGTTCTCTGGGTTTGTGTTTGTGTGAGAAGCCCTCTCCTGTACTATAATTTCTTCCTCTCCAGATGTAGAACAATCACCCGAGGACTCTGCCTCACTTTCATTAAAAGTTACTTTTTTAGACTTGAAAGCTAATTTATTTGATCTTTTACCTGACTTCTTGCTTTTTGGAAATCTTTTTTGATCGTTCTCCCTTCTATAGTTAGTTCTTTGTTTTCGGTTCCAAATATAAATTTTATTATTCTCATAATCACTAAGATCCCTTAGGTATTTATCATGTTTAATAGCCATGATCAATGCTTTAGACTCTGCTATAGTGGCCTGTAAAATTGAGTCATATTTTTGAAACTTTAACTCTTTGCTGCGTATATTTAGTTCAATCTGCAAAACATCAATCTCTCTAGAAACAGTAACTAACATTTTGGATTTAAACTCAATCAACATTCCCATCAATTTTAATGAACAGTCCGATAAGACCCCATTCCAGACTCCTGAAATGTGGGGAATTTATTGACCCTTAGACCACGGGGTATCATTCCCTGCTTTAAATATTTCTGCAGTGTCCAAATGTCCCATTTTAATCTTATTTCTTTACCCAGGAGGGATTCAAGATGCTCGAATAACTTGCTTAAACTGTAAGTAGAAAATTCAGAGGAAAATACATTTTCTATTTCTGTGGTATTTTCCAAACGTTCATCAGAAGTAAAAAATAAAATTTTGTAACTTCCATGTCCCCTATATTATCCATACTTGTTCTTGTGTTCAGTGTCCTTATGACCGCAAGATAAGCCAAACAACAGTGTGTCAGTGCTCAACCACACTCTACAGGAAATCAACTGTGTATATGTTTATAAAAAGTCAATTTTCGTGTGAGCACCTGAACAACTGCACAGTCTTTATGTTTTATAAAAGTTAAAGTTAACTTCTGTTCCTTTGAATATTAGCCGGAACAGGTGGTATTTGTTAAAGACTCACCCCGCTTGAGGATCCCTGCCAGGTACCGCAGCTGTAAAGGAGACTCGCCCGTCCACAGAGAGCGTGCATTCACATTCCGATTTGCTTTTAGGCCGTGGGTTTGCTCTGTCAGAGTCCCTTCATATGCCTCCGGCTTCGTCACTGCTCTCCTCCTGGGCCGTTGCTCCACTTGCGGAAACCTGCGGTGACTTGGCGTGTGACGTCACCAATTCTTTTGGCTCGCGGCTTCTGGATCCTTTCGCCGTCGGATCAACCTCAGGTGTTGGCTTAATCACCTTGCGGATATGGAAGTGTCAATGTGCTTGCTCCGTTTCTCGAAAAGCAAAATACAAAGTGATGAGCTGCACCAGAGTACTTCTTTTAAAATGACTTTATTGTAGGTCACCAATAACTTCACCAGGGAAGTAACAACAAAGAAGGGGGCTTGGTGGTGTGTGTGGATGACACCCAAAGAGCTATTGCTGACGCGTTTCAGCCGATAGGGCCGTAGTCGTAGCATAAAGCTCTTAATCTCAAATACCTTTAAATACCTTGTGCACAATTGTGATTGGATAAAAACATTTATCCTGGGCGTTATCCTAAACACACCTATTTATTCCAGTTTCACATACATCGGTTCTAAATAGAAACAATTGTTACATACTGTTAACTAGTCACAACATTTATATGAATCATCATTGCAAGCATCGAAAAACGAAAAATCAAAACATTATAATACGTTAGTATACTCGAATTATTCAAAATATTCTAATTCGTTACATAACAGAAAAAACTTTTATAGTGCTTAAATATACTTGCTCTATTTCTGGGAACAAGGCTGAATGAAACTTCCCAATAATAATTGTTGATTGTTCTTTTTATAACATTCTGTTATATATTGTCATTAACTACTTACTTGTGTTTATGATTACTTAAAGATTGCTATAGTAGGAGGTGGGAATAGTTTAAGCTGTCAATGCTGTTCTTTTGATTAAACAAAGATTAACATTAAATAAAGCATATATATATATATATGCAGGTAAAACGTACCAATTTTTCTTGGGTCATTCTGAATACACAGACCAAGAACTATTCCCAGAAATTGATGATATCATACTCCGAATTTAAACCTAGTGGTATTCTTGTTCTTAGCCTATGTATCCAGAACGCTTCCCTTTTGGACAAGAGCTTATCCCTATCCCCACCTCTAGTTTTACAAGTTACTTTTTCAATAATGGTCCACCTTAAAGTGTCAGCTTTTTTGTTGTGTTTCAAATTGAAATGCTGTATCAACGGAGTAGTCAGTTTACCTGCCTTAATATTATTTACATGTTCACGGATTCTATCTCGTGTTTCTCTAGAGGTGAGACCCGTATATTGGACTCCACATTCTACACAAGTAAGTAAATATACCACGTAAGTGGCTCTACAATTAAGGCAGGAATAGTGATTAAATATCTCCCCTGTTACTGTACTCGAGAAGCCTTCCCCACTTTGGAGATAACTGCATGCTATGCATGACGTGTAGCTACATTTGTATACTCCTTTAAACCTTAACCACGATGAATGGTCTGGTCTCATGGAGTGTAACTGTGTGGGGGCAAGAATGTTTCCTAAAGTTTTCCCTCTCTTAAAGGCATATCTGCATCCTCGTGTAACTATATCTTTAAGATCATCATCAGCTGACAACATACGGAAATGTTTCCGTATGATGTTGCAGACCTGATGGCCAGATTTGCCACTTACAAACAACATTATCTTAGACAGTTGTCACGCTTGGCATAGACTCAGACATCACAAGGGAATTGCTCCACATCCCTCACCTATTCACGGTCTTCAGGGGTTATTGACGGGCCTTCCAGACATCCACAAGCAAGAGTGGTCCTCTTGGAATATTGCTAATATAGGAGATCTATACAAACAAAAGAGGTTACTTACCTCCAAGCAAATTGTAGAGCTAGTAGATACGGCCCCCAAGTGGCTTATGTTTGAAAGCTATAGAATACTGGGTTTTGTCAGGCTTGGGGATTCCCCAAAACAAATCTATGAGAATGTACTAATTGGGAAAAATATTGGAAAGCAGGGAACAAATTAATCAGACCACTTACTAATCATCATCTAACCATACTTAATGACTAGAGTGAAGACATACCCTGGCAGATCAAGGCCTGGGGCCATGAAATGAATGTTCAGATCACATCCCTAGATGTGGAACACGCAACTACAATTACTAAACATGCTATGCACTGCACTTCACATCTAGAGACGTACTTTAAGGTTCTTTTAAAATGGTACCTGACACCCCATTAACTGACCAAGATATATCCTACGGCCTCTCCACAGTACTGGAGAGAATGTGGACAACTGGGTTCTAACATCCACATATGGTGGACATGCCCAAAAATTGCCCCTTTCTGGAGAGGGGCATTCTCCTTGCTCTTGGACTTAGGTTTGACACTCCCTCTAACCCCAGCTCTGGCCCTCCTGCATATTGGACTCCATGACCTCCAGAAACCTCAACAAATTCTGGGAGCCACAATCCTGACAGCAGTTAAGGTGTGTATTGCTATGTCCTGGATACAATTGGAAGCCCCAAGCTTGGATCAGATCACTCAATTCATCAACTACCTAGCCTCTATGGAAAGGGGCTTCTTTAATGGGACTGACCGTATGGACAAATACTGGACAATCTGGAGTAAATGGTTCCTCAAACCCCCTTAGACATCCCATAATCCCTTCCCGTCAACTAAACCCGTCTGCCATATTATCCCTTTCCCTCCTCTGAGCCACCCCTCCCTTCCCTTTTTTTTTCTTTTCTCAGTCCTCCCTTTTTCTGCTTCTCTGCCTTATCAATTCTCCTTTTTTTCTTATCTTTTTCTTTAGTCTCTTGTGATATATCTTGTTAGTTTCCTAAATAAAGAAATTTCCCCCTTCTATCCCTTCCCGTTCATTACAATTTATTTGATTGCCTTGATTTTCCCCCCAATGGGGGTGGCTACATACTTGGCCGCACCCATGGGGGCATGTTAAAACTGTTTCAAATAACTAGCGGCTAGATTATGAGTTTTGCGTTATGAGCTGTGCGGTGCTAATGTGCAGTTTTTTCTCACCGATCACTTACCTGCAGCACTGGTATTACGTGTTTTTACAAACCCGGCGTTAAAAGGCAAGAAGTGAGTGTAGAGCAAAATTGAGCTCCACACTACACTCCAATACCAGCACTGCTTAAGTCAGCGGTGAGCTGGTCGTACGTGATCGTGCACGATTTCCCCATAGACATCAATGGGGAGAGCCGGCTGAGAAAAAGTCTAACACCTGCAAAAAAGCAGCGTAAAACTCAGTAACGCAGCCCCATTAATTCCTATGTGGAAACTAAAGTTATGTTTACACCTAACACCCTAACATGAACCCATAGTCTAAACACCCCTAATCTTACACTTATTAACCCCTAATCTGCCGCCCCCGACATCGCCCCACCTACATTATACTTATTAACCCCTAATCTGCCGCTCCGGACATCACTGCCATCTACATTATATTTATTAACCCCTAATCTGCTGCCCCCAACATCGCCAACACCTACATTATATTTATTAACCCCTAATCTCTCTCCCCCAATGTTGCTGCAACCTACCTACATTTATTAACCCCTAATCTGATGTCCCTAACGTCACCACCACTATTCTAAATTTATTAACCCCTAAACCTAAGTCTAACCCTAACCCTAACAACCCCTAATTTAAATATAATTTAAATAAATCTAAATAAAATTACTATCATTAACTAAATAATTCCTATTTAAAACGAAATACTTACGTATAAAATAAACCCTAAGCTAGCTACAATATAACTAATAGTTACATTGTAGTTATCTTAGGGTTTATTTTTATATTAAAGGCAAGTTTGTATTTATTTTAACTAGGTAGAATAGTTATTAAATAGTTATTAACTATTTAATAACTACCTAGCTAAAATAAATACAAATTTACCTGTAAAATAAAACCTAACCTATGTTACAATAACACCTAACACTACACTACAATTAAATCAATTCCCTACATTAAATACAATTAAATAAATTAATTAAAATGAGCTTAATCATAAAAAAACAAACACTAAATTACAGAAAATAAAAAACAAATTACAAGATCTTTAAACTAATAACACCTAATCTAATAGCCCTATCAAAATAAAAAAAGCCCCCCCAAAATAAAAAAAACCCTAGCATAAACTAAACTATCAATAGCCCTTAAAAGGGTCATTTGCGGGGCATTGTCCCAAAGAAATCAGCTCTTTTACCTGTAAAAAAAAAGACAAACAACCCCCCAGCAGTAAAACCCACCACCCACACAACCAACCCCTCAAATAAAAGCCTAACTTAAAAAACCTAAGCTCCCCATTGCCCTGAAAAGGGCATTTGGATGGGCATTGCCCTTAAAAGGGCATTTAGTGCTATTGCTGCCCAAAGCCCTAACCTAAAAATAAAACCCACCCAATACACCCTTAAAAAATCCTAACACTAACCTCCAAAGATTCACTTACCGTGAGAAGTCTTCATTCAAGCGGCAAGATGTCCTCAATGAAGCCGGCAGAAGTGGTCCTCCAGATGGGCAGAAGTGGTCCTCCAGACGGGCAGAAGTCTTCAATCATGAAGATAGAAGATGCCGTCTGGATGAAGACTCTTCATCCAGATGGCATCTTCTATCTTCATCCTTCCGAAGCGGAGCGGCTCCATCTTCAAGACATCCGGCGTGGAGCATGCTCTTCAAACTACATCTTCTTCTGTATAAATATCTCTTTAAGTGACGTCATCCAAGATGGCGTCACTTAGATTCCGATTGGCTGATAGAATTCTATCAGTCAATCGGAATTAAGGTAGAAAAAATCCTATTGGCTGATGCAATCAGCCAATAGGATTGAACTTCAATAATATTGGCTGATCCAATCAGACAATAGGATTGAGCTTGCATTCTATTGGCTGATTGGAACAGCCAATAGAATGCCAGCTCAATCCTATTGGCTGATTGCATCAGCCAATAAGATTTTTTCTACCTTAATTCCGATTGGAATCGGAATCTAAGGGACGCCATCTTGGATGACGTCACTTAAAGAGATATTCATTCAGAAGAAGACGTCGTTTGAAGAGGATGCCCTGCACCGGATGTCTTGAAGATGGAGCAGCTCCGCGTCGGAAGGATGTAGATAGAAGATGCCGTCTAGATGAAGACTTCTGCCCATCTGGAGGACCACTTCTGCCCATCTGGAGGACCACTTCTGCCGGCTTCCTTGAGGACATCTTGCCGCTTGGATGAAGATTTCTCATGGTAAGTAAATCTTAGGGATTTAGTGTTAGGATTTTTTAAGGGTGTATTGGGTGGGTTTTATTTTTAGGTTAGGGCATTGGGCAGCAATAGAGCTACATTTTCTTTTAAGGGCAATGCCCATCCAAATGCCCTTTTCAGGGCAATGGGGAGCTTAAGTTTTTTTAGTTAGGCTTTTATTTGGGGGGTTGGTTGTGTGGGTGGTGGGTTTTACTGTTGGGAGGGTTGTTTGTATTTTTTTGTTACAGGTAAAAGAGCTGATTTCTTTGGGGCAATGCCCCGCAAAAGGCCCTTTTAAGGGCTATTGATAGTTTAGTTTAGGCTAGGGTTTTTTTTTATTTTGTTTTTTTTTTTTATTTTGATAGGGCTATTAGATTAGGTGTATTTAGTTTAAAGATCTTGTAATTTGTTTTTAATTTTCTGTAATTTAGTGATTTTTTTTTGTGATTTAGCTCATTTTAATTAATTTATATAATTTTATTTAATGTAGGGAATTGATTTAATTGTAATGTAGTGTTAGGTGTTATTGTAACATAGGTTAGGTTTTATTTTACAGGTACATTTATATTTATTTTAGCTAGGTAGTTATTAAATAGTTCATAACTATTTAACCTCTTAAGGACATATGACGGAATTTTTCCGTCATAAAACAATTGAGCAAACAGAAAGCCGTGTCCTTAAAGGGTTAATAACTATTATACCTAGTTAAAATAAATACAAACTTGCTTGTAAAATAAAAATAAACCCTAAGCTAGATACAATGTAACAATTAGTTATATTGTAGTTAGCTTAGGATTTATTTTATAGGTAAGTATTTAGTTTTAAATAGGAATAATTTAGTTAATGATAGTAATTTTATTTAGATTTATTTAAATTATATTTAAGTTAGGGGGTGTTAGGGTTAGGGTTAGACTTAGGTTTAAGGGGTTAATAAATTTAGAATAGTGGCGGCGACGTTAGGGACGGCAGATTAGGGGTTAATAAATGTAGGTAGGTGGCAGCGATGTTGGTGTCAGCAGATTAGGGGTTAATAAATATAATGTAGGTTGCGACGATGTTAGGGGCGGCGGATTAGGGGTTAATAAGTATAATGTAGGTGGCGGCGATGTCCGGAGAGGAAGATAAGGGGTTAATAAGTATAATGTAGGTGGCGGCGATGTTAGGGGAGGCAGATAAGGGATTAATAATATTTAACTAGTGTTTGCAAGGCAGGGGTTCAGCAGTTTAGGGGTTAATATGTTTATTCTAGTGCGGCGATGTCCGGAGCGGTAGATTTGGGGTTAAAAATGTTATTATAGTGTTTGCGATGCGGGAGGGCCTCGGTTTAGGGGTTAATAGGTAGTTTATGGGTGTTAGTGTACTTTTTAGCACTTTAGTTATGAGTTTTATGCTACAGTGTTGTAACATAAAACTCATAACTACTGACTTTAGAATGCGTTAGGAATCTTGGAGGTAGAGGGTGTACTGCTCTCTTTTTGGCCTCCCAGGACAAACTCATAATACCGGCGCTATGGAAGTCCCATAGAAAAAAGACTTTACAAACTTTACGTAGTCGGTTTGCTGTAAGGCCAAAAAAGTGTGCGGTGCCCCTAAACTTGCAAGACTCGTAATACCAGCGGTAGTGAAAAAGCAGCGTTAGGACCTGTTAATGCTGCTTTTTCAGCTTACCGCAAAACTCGTAATCTAGCCGTATGTTTTTGACGAGTGAAACAAAATAAATGTAAAATAATAAGGAATGATGCACCATTTTGTATCTGTATTGGTGATATTCTATTTCCTTAATAAAAAATGTTATTGCAAAAAAAAAAAAAAAAAAAAAGGTTCATTTTGACTTTCATGCCCCTTTAAGTAGTACATTGAATTTACATCATTTACAGCTGGTGGAATTATGGTAACAAAAGGGGCAGTCCCTGCGAGATGAGAAATGTCTCATTTTGAAAGTAATGAAGCTCCCTCGAAAGGGACACTTCACACCGTAGAGCGAAGTGAGAAGGGGCG
>NC_069508.1:107557491-107767491 GCF_027579735.1 Bombina bombina
AACATTTAAACCTCTAAATCTCTGCCTGTTTCAAAGCCACTACAGACAGCCTCTTATCACACGCTTTTTTATTTGCTTTTCACAACAGGAGACTGCTATTTCATGTGAGCCATGTAGATAACATTGTGCTTACTCCCATGGAGTTGGGCAAGACACAGCACTAATTGGCTAAAATGCAAGTCAATAGATAATAAAATAATTAGCCATGTGATCATGGGGCTGTCAAAAGACGCTTAGATATAAGGTAATCACTGAGGTTAAAAGTATATTAATATAACCATGATGGCTGTGCAAAACTGGGGAATGGGTAATAAAGGGATTATCTATCTTTTTAAACAAAAACATTTTTGTAGTTGACTGTCCCTTTATCTAAATATCTGTCAACAACTACAAATTGGCTTATGTGTGGCAAACTGGTTCACAGGTACCATAATCTGAATGATTCAGCAGATAGTTACCATAGATAGATCAGTTTGTCTGAGAGGTACAAAAGGCAGACGAGGTCTGTAAGTAAAACAGGCAGGTTTGGCTATCAGGTATAAACACAGGTATGGCCAATGAACAAAAAAAAAAAAAAAAAGGAAATGTTAAAAGGTACTAATAGTACAAATGGTCAGCAGTTACTGATATCAGGAGTTGTATGCAGGTACAAAAGTCAAGTCTTGAAAGACAGATACAATATATATATATATATATATATATATATATATATATATATATATATTGCCCAACAGAAACCATAGTAGGAAAGTCCAGTTTATTAGAGAGACAATGAGCAGAAGCAGCCAAATGATTGTAAGCTTTACTTGGGATGAGCCAAAATAACTCAATGACAGTGGGCGGTGCACTTAGAAGAACACAAATGAAAACTATAAGAGTGCAGAAGAGATGCATACACCCTTCTCAGGTAATGAATAGTTGAGAAAGTAGCTTGTCATCCATTGAGGCATAAACCCCCCCCCCCCCCCACTAATGCACAACTTCCAGATGCCCCCAGGCTTGTCAGAATGAGTCAGATGAACACATTGGATGTGTGTATTCGCATGCATTTTAGAAGTTGGCTCCAAAAGCCTCAAAGAGGTTATTACCCTTTCTGTAACTAAAATACGTACTCTTGCGCTTACTGAAACAAATACTGGAATTTAGGATTTACTCCACCTTAAACACTTCTATGCAATCCCACCAGGACAATAAAATGATATGGTAGTGTAAGGAATATATGGTTTAAGCAAAAAAAAATAGAATGGAGAGAGAATAAGATACCATGGGGTATATTTATTAATGTGTGAGCGGGCATGATGCGATGTAGCGTATCATATCCGCCGCACATCGATAAATGCTGACAGCATACGCTGTCGGCATATATCATTGCACCAGCGGTTCTTGTGAACTGCTGGTGCAATGCCACCCCCTGCAGATTCACGGCCAATCGGCTGCTAGCAGGAAGTGTCAATCAACCCAATCTTATTCGATCGGGTTGATTTCTGTCCGCGGCCTCAGAACAGGTGGACAAGTTATGGAGCAGCGGTATTTAGACCGCTGCTTCATAACTTGTGTTTCCAGAGGTAAATCGCCCCCTCAGAGTTTAAAGGGACATTCCAGTCAGAATATAAATGCACATAGATAAATTACATATTTGCAATATACATGCATCTAGTAAAAGTTATGACTGTTTTAGTGTTACATTTCTCTGCACGTGCATGTGAGGCATTGCTAGATATTTTAAGTGCACCAGCAATTTAAATTCTGCAGCTGCTCAGAGTGCCAGTGGGGCTTGTATCATGTCAGCAATTAACAAACTGAGTCATTGTCAGATGCTAAAAGCACCTTAAGCTCTCTGAGTAAGTGTTGTGTTTAAAATGCTGGTGCACAGTACATACTTAAATACACTTTTGAAACAGCTATAGCTTTTATTAGAAGCATTTTTGCTAATGCATTTTTATAACAAAAATGATTCTATTCAAAATGGAAATGCATCCATCCATATGGAGTCTATTTTAGGCTGGAATGTCCCTTTAAAAGCAACACGGTTAGTTTGAGAGAAAAAAGGACCAATTGACTTATTTTTGCTATTTTAGTGGAGGGCACAGCTAGCGACAGTTGTTGAATGAGAAGCACAGCACAATTTCCAGTCTTCTAATCAGGAGCATTGGAGTTATCAGCAGAATTTTTGCAATGGGTGTAAGTAGCATAAATATCTTTCTTAATTATTTAAAATGGTTAAATAAATGAGTGAGTCTTTCAAAAGTTTGAGGAATATGCAGGCAATTCAGGAAGAAATTACATAATTAGCTAAGAAATGTGTAGAATCGGTAGAATGATGGCATTGGGTGATACATACAATTTCTTCTAATGATAATAACTGGTACCAGTTTTCCTGAAGATACAAGGAGTAACATCAAATATACTGCTCTGAGGTTTGGTTTGTTCTCTCAGTTTCACCGTTATTTTGGGGTGATAGGCAGAGGACTATGAACAACTCATCTTTGAATATGACAAAATTCTCTCCTCTCTTTAACCAGTAATGAGACATTCTCAGAAAAAGATGCAAGATAGTCTACGGCTGAAAAAAGATAATTAGCACACAGCACACACTGAGCTCATTAACAGCTTTTGCTTGTCATATGCAGCCATAAAAGGCCTCAACTTTACGTATTACTCTTCTAGGTGTAAAATGTGTTAAAATGTCCTTTACAACTTTTATAAAAGTACCTATAAATATTAAATGTTAACATATTATATATTTAAGTAATAACTCATATTAATTATATAAATGCATTGTTCAAAACAATGAAGGAAAATATATTAAATAAACATAGGTGTCTGACATAGAATAAATGTAATGGTTAAGAACATATTTAAAAATATATGTGCCTGTCTATTGCTGCTGAGTTGATCACAGGTGACTGAGGTTTTCAAGTGCAAAAACATCGCCTATGTGAACTCAGTCTTTTCTAAATGTTATTCTAATAGAAGGAGGTATGTAAATTTGGAATAGCAGACATTCTGCTGGGTTATAATAGGTTAATAAGGTTGATTCTACAGTGTAGCTGGTACCTGTTTGATCTTTTATTGAAAGTTAAGAGAGATGGTTTCTTTTTTTAGATGAGAAATAATAGTGTAAGGACCAGATCTTGACTATGATAACCCATTGCAATGTATACAGAATGAGAATGACAGTAAAGTCATAATTAGACAGTCATGGTTTAGACAAAGCATACGATTTTAAACAACTTTCCAATTTACTGCTATTATTTAATTTGATTCCATCTCCTGTTATCCTTTGCTGAAAGGTTTTTCTAGGAAAGATCAGGAGCAGCAAAGAACCTAGGTTCTAGCTGCTAATTGATGGCTACAGATATATACCGATTGTCATTGGCTCACTCATGTGTTCAGTTAGCAACCAGTAGTGCATTTCTTCTTCTTCTTCTACAAATGATACCAAAAGAATGAACGAAATTTGATAATAGAAGTAAACTAGAAAGTTTAAAATTGTATGTTCTACCTAAATCATAAAAGAGAATGTTTGGGTTTCATGTCCCTTTAAGACAAACAGAGTAAGAAGGATAATGAATATCAGGATAATGCCTTACACCATGAGTGAATAAACAGTAAATGTCAAGGTAGGCTACACATTTTAATATAGGTTTGTGCATTGAATATATTTGCAGATTACAGTGACAGAAATGACAATGTGCTTTTTACACAGATCAGGATTTGTCACGTATGTCCCATTATCAAAATTTTTAACAACAAAGAGCCAGATTACAAGTGGAGCGCAAAATATTGCTTTAGCTAAAACAATATTTGTGCTCCACTTTGCAATACCAGCACACAGTATTATGTGCGCTGGAATTACAAATCTACAGCAAAGCAAACGCATTCTCGTATTTGCATTGTGGGAAGCATTGCACTCATGAGAGGGTGCATCCATAGGCTCTGTGACGGCATCAGAACCTCGTGCAGAGAAGGGGGTAAGTAGCGCAGTACTTATATATATATATATGTAGATGCTGTTATACATATATGTATGTGTTAATATGTCTATATACACATATTAACATATACATATATACGTATATAGCATATACATATATATTTACATTGTGCTCTATGGGAACACACAGTTCTTATTTTTTTCTAACACTCCACACCCGCCAACTTCAAAGCACGAAAACTGCCTAGTGCAGTAGAATTTTTTTTTAAATAAAACTATTTTGAGGGCATTTGGGACACTTTTAGAAAATTAACCAGAGATCGGATCTCTGGTTAAATTTCGGAGAGCAAATTGCTAATAGCAATAACCAACCACATGTAATGGCTAGTTAATTTTTGCGCTCCCGAAAACGGGCAAATTTTACCATTTGCAGGAGCGAAATAATTTAGCGCTCCACTTGTAATCTAGCCCAAAGCAATCAATCAAATGTTTTACAAAATTTGTTGCAGGAGCATTACAAAGGCCAAATTAAGCAGCTAATAATTCAAAATACCCATATCTGGAATAAAAAGACAAATTAATTAACCCCTTCTCTCATTCCTATATACTAGTAGAAGGTTTTGATATACAAACTCAGGTATTAAATACAAGGAATACTAGTTTTGACTGATTTTATTCAAATCATGACATATAACATACAGTAAAAAGTTGTGATGGTTCAGTTTTAGAGGACAGGTAAGGATGCATGAATACAGATTTGTAAACCGGTATGGCTCGTCATCGTCAGCAGTTGAACAGGACATAGGCTACAGCAGTAGCAGAACACCAGTAACTAATTAACTGTAGGCACCTCACTGTAGAACCGAAACTGGATTATAAAGATATGAAACCCAAACAATTTATTTTGTGATAAAGACAGAGCAAACCATTTTAAAAAAAAACTTTCCATTTAACTTATATTTTAAAATTTGCTTTGTTCCCAATTCTGGGGGAGATTTATTAAGCAGTGGATACTGCTTTCTCCACCCGATGTTTCCGGCTTACCGGAAATATAAGTTAAAGGGATAGTATAGTCAAAATTAAACTTTCATGATTCAGATAGAACCTGCAATTTTAAGCAACTTTCTAATTTACTCCTATTATCAAATTTTCTTTGTTCTTTTGGTATTTTTATTTTAAAAAGCTAAAATGTAAGCTTAGAAACCGGCCCATTTTTGGTTTAGCACCTGGGTAGTGCTTGCTAATTGGTGTGTAAATGTAGACAGGTGCTGTACCAAAAATGGACCGGCTCCTATACTTACTTTCCAGCTTTTTAAATAAAAAGATACCAAGAGAACTAAGAAAAATTGATAATGAGAGTAAATTAGAAAGTTGCTTAAAATTGCATGCTCTATCTGAATCACGCAAGTTTATTTTTGACTAAACTATCCCTTTAAGAAGCAGCCATTTTAAGACCGCTGCTCCTTAACTTGTCCGCCACCTCTAATACGATCAGGATGATTTACACCCCCTGCTAGCGGCCAATTGTCCACAAATGTGCAGGGGGCGGCATTGCACAAGCATTTCACTAGAAATGCTTGTGCAAAGCTAAATGCTGACAGCGTATGCTGTCGGCATTAAGCAATGTCGGGCGTAAATGATCCGCTACAGTAAATAAATCTACTCCTCTGTGTTGAAGAGATACCTAGGTAGGCATCTGGAGCAGGGCCGCCACTAGAAATTTCGGGGCCCCTGACTCAACCATTGATCAGGCCCCCCCCCTCCTTTGACATGTGCAATTTTTGACCAAGTGACTAAAACGTATATGCACTTTATTCTTAATTGTCTATTTAAACTTGGAAATGTTGTAAAGGTAGTAACATACACACACACAGACACTCATACACTGAAACACACAAACACACTCACACATAAGGATTCATATATAGACACTCTAGCAGACACACAAAGAAACCCAAACAGACACTTAGCACTTGTTTACATTGACCTGACAAGTAATGAGGTAAATTACAGTTTTGTAAAAAAAGGAGATTTAGAAAACAAAATATGGAGTTCTGATTATCTTTTTGTAAAGGAAGATGACAACTAAATTATGACAACAGCATGTAGTGGCTGAAAGGAAAGGCCCTGAACTGCCTAAACAATAATTTAAAGGTTAAATGGTGGAGTGGTTACTTCCGGAAAGGTCTTGTTAGTCTCAAAGTCTGTAGAAAGATATGAATAATTAGTAGTAAGGTCAAAATGTCCTAAAAAGGAACAGACAATGGACACACACACACAAACTCAAACTTGCACATACACCCAAGGAAACACTGACAGAGACAGCCTCAGAAAACACACAAAGACATATACACACATACACACACAGAGACACCCACAGAAAACACACAAAGACATACACACACACAGAGAGACAACCACATGAAAAACACAGACATACATACATACATACATACACACAAACACCCTCACAGAAACACCCATAGAAAAAGCTCAAAGACATATGCACACACCCTCACAGACATCCACAGAAAATGCACAAAGACATACACACCCACCATCACAGAGAGACCCACAGATAAAAAATACATACACATAGAGACACAAACCAAAGCACAAAGACATAAACACATACACCCACAGAAACACTCACAGGAGGAAACATTTATGCACCTTGCATCCCCTAAATCAACAGTGTGTGACATGCATGATAAAAAAAAATGCAGAAATTAAGAGATCACTTTTTAAAGAATCATATTTGTAAATGTGCAAACAAAAATAATTCTGTGAATTCAAAATTGTACATTAATGAGCTGGGTAGATGGCTAGATGAAGAAAAGTACCTTTAAAAGGTTGACATATGTTTGTTTTTTTCCCATTTTCCCCAACCAAGAGCACCACTTCAAATATAGTGTACAAATTTTCCCATCTGTCAGCTGTACTTATGGATTTTGAAAATGCTGTACTCTATATGGTCTTAGTGGGACAATAAGCTGTGGTACTCATACCATTAGATCTGGTTAAATGCAGGATTTAGGCTTGTTGGTATGTATTTCAAAACTAAGTCAGCTGTAGAGTAAACTGAACAGTTTTAAGTTAACCTGTCTCGTTTCAAACACTAAGCAATCCTAGTCTGAGAGTATAAAATTTTATGCAGATGTAAAAATCTTAGATAAAATGCCTCCTTGCATCTGGAAAGTCCTTATATATATAAAATGCATATCTGCCAAAAGGGCATCTACCATTTGTGTATTGAGGAGGAAACATTTTCTACAGCATTGTCAAATAATCATAAATACACTGCTGCTGCTAAAAAAAATGTTTTTATGGACCCCTGGCCCCACCATACAACTACTACCACACTTAAGTTACAATCCAAAATTGCACAAAGAAATAAAAAATATTTGCTAAGTAAGTCCTACCTCCTCTTCAAATGAAAGTGATCTGCCGTCTGACTCAGGCACACACTGTACAAAGTGCCAAGTCTGTCTCACACTGAGCATAGTGGTTTAGTGCACACTAAGAAATCCTCTCAAATGCTAATACTTTACTACTTGTAATAACTTTTCCCATGATCAATTAGCACTCTGCTGTAGTACCCACTGGTGGCTGCCAAAATTAAAAAAAAAAAAAAAAAGTTTTTTTTTTTTTTTTTTTAGTTCTTGCCTCATGGGGCCCCCCTGGCTCATTGGGCCCCTGACAGGAGTCACCCCTGTCACCCCCTGATGGCGGCCCTGATCTGGAGCAATACATGGCAGGAAATAGTGCTGCCCTCTAAAACTCTTGCAAATGGATACCATTCTTGCAAATCTGCTGCCATATAGTGCTCTAGAAATGGGCCGGCTCCTAAGCATACATCCCTGTTTTTTTTAAAAAAAAGATACCAAAAGAACAAAGACAATGTGATAAGTGAAGTAAATTAGAACGTTGTTTAAAACTGAAAGCTCTGTGTGAATCATGAAAGAAACATTTTGGGTTTCATATCTATTTAAATCTGGCACAATAATGATAATAAATGAATATACCATAATGCACAGAGAATAGTGTTCTGGTAACTGAGGTAATAGAACATTCTCTTGATTCCTGAGGCATGTGTTATTGTTCCTGTTTCTCTGACCGGGGGTGACCCTCATATAAGCCTCCAGCTCTTATAACTTTAATTATGCTGTATGTTTCTACTTGATTCTCTAACCTCCCTACCTTGTGCCATTTGGTTCCTTGGATTTGTTATATTGTGTTTTGCTTCCCAATTCTCTGACCCCTGGTGTGATCCAGCTTTATGCCCCCGGCCCTTTTGAATATTCTGTGCTCTCTATCTGATATATTTGCTGTATTATGTGCTGTTCTTGCTTATGTGGCCAGGTGATTGGTTATTTGAAATGGTTTTCTAATTGGAGCAGATGACAAGGTTAAAATATGAAGCTATAAAGCAATATAACAATGATAATTATTATGTCCTGGTTTAATAAAAAGGGGGAAAAGATGGGAAAGGGGGTTCTCAGGCACAACCCCCATAAGTTGTATTGCTAAAATTTTACTTTTAATAACAACATTAAAGGGACACTAAACCCAATTTTTTTCTTTAGGGATTCATAGAGAGTATGCAACTTTCTAATTTACTCCGATTATCAAATTTGATTCATTCTCTTGGTATCTTTATTTGAAATGCAAGAATGTAAGTTTAGATGCCGGCCCATTTTTGGTGAACAACCTGGGTTGTTCTTGCTGATTAGTAGATCAATTTACCCACCAATAAACAAGTGCTTTCCATAGTGTGAACCAAAAAAAATAGCTTAGATGCCTTCTTTTTCAAATAAAGAAATAAAGAGAACGATGAAAAATTGATAATAGGAGTAAATTAGAAAGTTTCTTAAAATTGCATGCTCTATCTGAATCACAAAAGAAAACATTTGGGTTCAGTGTCCCTTTAAGTAAAATGTGAAAAAAAAGCTCTTGGGGGAAAATGTAAAAGTTAATCCTGCCCTAAAAATGCCCTCTGAATGTTCAAAAAAGGACTATAATCACTAGTCAAAAAAATAAACAAAGTAGGAAAAAAAAATGTTACTTCCCAAACCAAGGTTCAGGAAAAGTCAACTTTTTAAACAGATAACTCCTAAATGAATTAATATGCTTTAAATTCTGCAGCAGGCGCTGAAATGTATAATATATAAATTCACGCAATTGAGAGTTATAAGTGGTTAATAAACAGGGTTTAACATTGAGCAGTCTACAAAGAATTTTTGCAAAACTGCTGACATACAGTACTTCAAAGATGTGCTTCCTACCTAGGTATGCTCTTCAATAAAGAATATCAAGAGAACAAATTTGATAAGAGAAGTAAATTGGAATTTATTTTTTTCTAAGTTGTTTACTCTAGTTTAATCATGAAAGAAACACATGAGTTTTGTGTCCTTTTAAAGGGATATGAAACCCAAAATTGTTCTGAGCATGTGATTTTAAAGGGACACTGTACCCAAATTTTTTCTTTCATGATTCAGATAGAACATGAAATTTTAAGCAACTTTCTAATTTACTCCTATTATCAAATTTTATTCATTCTCTTGGTATCTTTATTTAAAATGCAAGAATGTAAGTTTAGATGCCGGCCCATTTTTGCTGAACAACCTGGGTTGTCCTTGCTGATTGGTGGATAAATTCATCCACCAATATAAAAGTGCTGTCCAGAGTCTGAACCACAAAAAAACCTTAGATGCCTTGTTTTTCAAATAAAGATAGCAATAGAACAAAGAAAAATTGATAATAGGAGTAAATTAGAAAGTTGCTTAAAATTGCATGCTCTATATGAATCATGAAAGAAAAAAATTGGGTTCAGTGTCCCTTTTTTAAACAATTTTCTAATTTACTTTTATAATCAATTTATTTGCATTCCCTTATTATCTTTTGTTGAAAAATAGGGACATATGCTTATGAGCCG
The DNA here is from genome assembly GCF_027579735.1 of Bombina bombina. Taxonomy (NCBI): domain Eukaryota; kingdom Metazoa; phylum Chordata; class Amphibia; order Anura; family Bombinatoridae; genus Bombina; species Bombina bombina. Next base: position 107,567,364 of record NC_069508.1, read on the forward strand.
GTGTTCTAGAAGAAGTCGTCTACCATAGGAATGTGTGTACCACGTCACTTCTGGTGACGTGAAATCAGCTGTTGTAGGTTTGTGGCGCTCACTGCGCAAGCACAAGATGCCCAACCTCCTCCAAACAGCTGTTTAAGCCGACTTATTCGATAACAATGGGTCGCAGGATTCTATGGGCCGTGCCGTGCATGCGCACACGGCCCTACTCATCAGACAAGACCCTATTGGTTGTACAGCCACTGACTTTACGGACCAATCAGATAATGCAGTAACACTTTTTTCCTATGTATTATTTGATCGGTCCATTTGATTTGCCCATGTCCATTCACTAAATTGTTCTATCGCAAGCCACCGACTTTCCGTGCCCGGGGGGGGGGGTCGTGCTTATGGGGTTTACAGGGGGTACTGATGGGGCTTACTTAAGTTACACAGGAAGTGCTTATGGGGGTTACAGGGGGTGCAGATGGCGCTTATGTAGGTCCATAAGCACCCCCTGTAACCCCCATAAGCACCCCCTGTGAGTCCCATCAGCACCCCCTGTAAACCCCATAAGCACGACCCCCCCCGGGCACGGCAAGTCGGTTATTTATAACTGTCCTTAATTGGAGAAGGTAACCTAAGTTACAACATGGCAGCTCCTATTGTTTTATAGACACTAAACTTTACACTTATCTTGTCAATATTTAAACAACTAATTAAACTTTAAAAAATAGATCTACATGTTATTCTCAAACTAATCTTTTCTTTCAATGCATCATTCTATCTAGCATTTATTTAATTTTTAATGTCCCTTTAAAGGAACATGAAACACATTTTTTTTTTTTAAAGATTCAGAAAGAGCATGTGATTTTAAACAACTTTCCAATTTACTTCTATTATTCAAGTTGCGTCCTCTTGTTATCCTTTGCTGAAAAGTTTATCTAGGTAAGCTAGGTTCTAGCTGCTGATTGGTAGCTGCATATGTATACTTATTGTCATTGGCTCACACATGTGTTCAGTTAGAAACCAGTAGTGCATTGTTGTTCCTTCAACAAATGATACCAAGAGAATGAAACAAATTTGATAACAGAATTAAACTGGAAAGTTGTATGTTCTACCTATTTCCCTTTAAGTAGTCTAGGGAGCAGCAGTGAACTAACGGGAGCTAGCTGGTGATAGCTACAAACTTATGCCTCTTATTATTGGCTGACTAAACATGTTCAGCTAGCTCGCAGTAGTGCATTGTTGCTCGTGAGCTAACATTAGCTGTGCGTTTATATGTGCGATAATAAAATGCTCTTAGTCTAACACATTACAGGATTTTCTTTTTGCGCTTTTATGTCCATTTAAACAATATTGGATGATTAATCGTGTACAGTATATTTTGCTTCCATAAAAGTATGTGAAAGCCACTGTCTGTTACGTTCTTATATTTTGCTACCTCTTAGCAAGATTTTTTCAATTATATTGTATAGGTAATATGCATGTTTTTCACTAGTTAAAATTACTATTAGAATGAATTAGAAAAGTCAAAATTAAACATGCTAGATTCAGATAGGGCATGTCATTTTAAGACACTTAAAATTTAGTTCTATTTTCAAATGCGCTTTGTTCTCTTGATACCCCTTGTTGAAAAAGAATATGTACATATCCTACACTAGTGGGCGCTAACTGTTGATTGGTGACTGCACCCATTTGTCTCTTGTGATTGTCTGACTAGATGTGTTCATCTAGCTGCCACTGCCAATAGTACAATGCCGTTCCTTCAGTAAAGGATAACAAGATAATGAAGCAAATTTCATAATAAAAGTAAATTGGACAGTTGTTTAAAATTGTATGTTCTATACAAATTATGAAAAATAATTTGGGAGTTTCCTGTCCCTTTAAATAAAAAAAAAGCAAAAACTCAACCTTCCATCGGAGCCACAAATAGCTTCTATTAACGGATAGAATTGCTCTAATTTCTTAGAACATGTCATTTGAGCACTAGTGACACTGCAATCCAATGTGTTTAATTCATGCAAATGGTTAAACACACAGTAAAAGTACTGCTCCTGACCAACATATCTGCTAGTCCTGAGCAGAAAGGCAGAATACCCAATCAGCAATCAGCAGTGGTAGTTGCAGAATCTAGTTGTGTGACTGCCCTGATTGCCTCACCAGTCATTTTCACTTGGAACCAGCAGTTTTTAGGACTCCCAAGTGATACTTTAACTTTGTTTTTAACTTATTTATGGGGGTTAACCACATAGATTTTTATGATCACCTGTGCTAATTAATTAGAGCATGTAATATTTCCACTATAATGGCCATTTATAGTTTCTATTGGAAGATTAAATCTTCTTTGATTAATATTTTCAGTTCGCAAACTTAAAAGTACACTAAAGACCTTTAGTTTTTGTGTAAATTATGCTCGCTATAGAGAGGCCAAAAAGAAAATTCTGTGAACTGTAAATTCTGCAAATTAAATAACTGGTTTAGACAATTTGCAGCATTTTTAAGATCTGTGTTATAAATTTTGCTTTTAAAGGGAAAGGGATACTAAACCCACATTTTCTTTCAAGACTCACATAGAGCAGGCAATTTTAAACACATTTACTAATTTACTCCTACTATTCATTTTTTTGTAATTCTCTTGCTATCTTTATTTGAAAAGCAGGAATCTAAGCTTAGGAACTGGATCATTTTTGGTTCAGCAGAAGTGTAGTGCTTGCTGATTCTTGGCTAAATGTAGCTACCAGTCAGCAAGTGCTACTCAGGGTGCTGAACCAAAAGTGGGCTGACACCTAAGCTTAGACTCCTGCTTTTTCAAATAAAGATACCTAAGCATCCTATTGGAGCGGCCCAGGGTTCTGTGAAGAAGTGTCGGTATTAGCACGGCTCTCCAGCGACCTATAGGTAAATATAAGGCTACAGGTGAACTTTTTCAACTATAGCAAAGAAACATTTACATTTGATTTAATGAAAACAAATGTAAATGTTCCCCAAATATTCAGCGTTTGTTTCATTTTAAACAAAAGGGCCAGATTACGAGTGGCGTGCTAACAGTTATGCATGAGCGATATCGTTTTTTTCAAGGCTGTTTGTGCGCCTTGGATGTAGCGCTTATATTCCAAGTTGAAAGTAACGTGATAGCTTGAGTGCAATTGATTTTAACGCGTGTTGGGATAGGGGACCTCAGACGTCTGGTTACCTTTTTCACAAAACAAAAACATGTCACAAAACACTTAAAATGTACATTTAACAGTACAGTTACACTCACAATACCACTATCTAAAAAAATAAATTATTTTAAAAAAAACATGATTGCACAAAAAAGTTATAAGGGCTCAAATATATTAGGTGTCAGGGGCCAATTTATCAAGTTCCATAACCTGTCTGCCTGCTCTGAGGCCGGGGACAGAAATCAACCCGAACGAATACGATCGGGTTGATTGACACCCCCTGCTAGCGGTCAATTGGCCACAAATCTGCAGGGGGCAGCATTGCATCAGCAGTTCACAAGAACTGCTGGTACAATGATAAATGCTGACAGCGTATGCTGTCTGCATTTATCGATGTGTGGTGGACATGATACACTACATTGTATCATGTCTGTCTGCACAATAATAAATAGACCCCTCAGTATTAGAAAAAAAAAACAGACAAAGTGCTTTAGCACTGAGATACATACATATACATGTCTAAATATGTAAGTATGTATGTATATATATATATATATATATATATATATATATATATATATGTGTGTGTGTGTGTGTACATGTCTGTTTATGTATTTATGGTCATAAATACACAGACACAAAATTACATATGTATATATACAGGGAGTGCAGAATTATTAGGCAAGTTGTATTTTTGAGGATTAATTTTATTATTGAACAACAACCATGTTCTTAATGAACCCAAAAAACTCATTAATATCAAAGCTGAATAGTTTTGGAAGTAGTTTTTAGTTTGTTTTTAGTTATAGCTATTTTAGGGGGATATCTGTGTGTGCAGGTGACTATTACTGTGCATAATTATTAGGCAACTTAACAAAAATCAAATATATACCCATTTCAATTATTTATTTTTACCAGTGAAACCAATATAACATCTCAACATTCACAAATATACATTTCTGACATTCAAAAACAAAACAAAAACAAATCAGTGACCAATATAGCCACCTTTCTTTGCAAGGACACTCAAAAGCCTGCCATCCATGGATTCTGTCAGTGTTTTGATCTGTTCACAATCAACATTGCGTGCAGCAGCAACCACAGCCTCCCAGACACTGTTCAGAGAGGTGTACTGTTTTCCCTCCTTGTAAATCTCACATTTGATGATGGACCACAGGTTCTCAATGGGGTTCAGATCAGGTGAACAAGGAGGCCATGTCATTAGATTTTCTTCTTTTATACCCTTTCTTGCCAGCCACGCTGTGGAGTACTTGGACGCGTGTGATGGAGCATTGTCCTGCATGAAAATCATGTTTTTCTTGAAGGATGCAGACTTCTTCCTGTACCACTGCTTGAAGAAGGTGTCTTCCAGAAACTGGCAGTAGGACTGGGAGTTGAGCTTGACTCCATCCTCAACCCGAAAAGGCCCCACAAGCTCATCTTTGATGATACCAGCCCAAACCAGTACTCCACCTCCACCTTGCTGGCGTCTGAGTCGGACTGGAGCTCTCTGCCCTTTACCAATCCAGCCACGGGCCCATCCATCTGGCCCATCAAGACTCACTCTCATTTCATCAGTCCATAAAACCTTAGAAAAATAAGTCTTGAGATATTTCTTGGCCCAGTCTTGACGTTTCAGCTTGTGTGTCTTCTTCAGTGGTGGTTGTCTTTCAGCCTTTCTTACCTTGGCCATGTCTCTGAGTATTGCCCACCTTGTGCTTTTGGGCACTCCAGTGATGCTGCAGCTCTGAAATATGGCCAAACTGGTGGCAAGTGGCATCTTGGCAGCTGCACGCTTGACTTTTCTCAGTTCATGGGCAGTTATTTTGCGCCTTGGTTTTTCCACACGCTTCTTGCGACCCTGTTGACTATTTTGAATGAAACGCTTGATTGTTCGATGATCACGCTTCAGAAGCTTTGCAATTTTAAGAGTTTTGCATCCCTCTGCAAGATATCTCACTATTTTTTACTATTCTGAGCCTGTCAAGTCCTTCTTTTGACCCATTTTGCCAAAGGAAAGGAAGTTGCCTAATAATTATGCACACCTGATATAGGGTGTTGATGTCATTAGACCACACCCCTTCTCATTACAGAGATGCACATCACCTAATATGCTTAATTGGTAGTAGGCTTTCGAGCCTATACAGCTTGGAGTAAGACAACATGCATAAAGAGGATGATGTGGTCAAAATACTCATTTGCCTAATAATTCTGCACTCCCTGTATATATATATATATATATATATATATGTGTGCATTAGAGTCCAATTTGAGTCAAGTTGATGAAAACATGTTAAAGCATATTTATGCAAAATTCATACGTGTTATACTGTGTATTTACTGTATATATTTAACCTTTTAATGTTTTGCACATAGCAGAATAAGTTCTAAGTATTTCTAAATAGATATTTCTATATAAATCTATACCTATATATAATCATCTGTATATTTATAGGTTTAGATATATATTGTACCATCAGAATCAAAATACCATCAGATATATGTAGAAATATGTATTTATGAATAAATAGAACATATTCTGCTATGTGAGAAACATAAGAATGTGAAATGGTCATATTTTCATGTCAGGTTAGAGCACTGGAGAATATGCGATAGGGTTTGTGTAAGTAGGGTATTCATTTTTTTTTTCTCTCTCATTTTTCTTGCTCCATAGACTTCTTTTGGGAAATACGTTAATGTGGTTGCTATATTCTAACTTCTCCTTTTTGCGTGCATCGGGATAGCACACGAGCAAAACATTTTACTTTCAACTTGTAATACAAGCGCTACCTGACGTGTGCAAAAACCTCACTTCTAGCGGAGTTAGCCCACGAGCGTGAATGATAAATATCGCTCCACTCGTAATTTAGATTATAGTTCGCCAAAACGAATTGTTCGCTGGTGCATACGTTTAGTATTTATATCATGCTTTCTAGAACAGTTTTCCTGCTCAGAGAGCAAATTATCCCACTTGCATTTTCTGTGCACAAAAAAAAATAAAATTTATTATTTCAGATTTAAGTCACAGAAATTCACTCACTTCGTGATCAGGTTTTCGTTTCTTTTTCTTGAAATGCTTTTGCCTTAACAATATATTTTTAGACATTGTCAGTAACAAAGTTAAGGATCACTGAAACTAGGAAGTAGAAAATGTGCAAACATGAAAGTAAGAACTTGAAGGGTTTCTCTTTACTTCCTATCCACAGAACTCACTGGACTATCTTTCTTTGGTACATGTAGAATATAAAGAGAGATGGCTTCAAATAGCAATTTATTAAATAAGTTAAAGGACCCTAAAAGTGGAAAACGAAAATAATTTAAGGAGTTATAGGCAAAATATAGTGTAATTAGAAAATAGTCTTTTTAGGTTTAAAGGGACAGTATACACCAGATTTTTTTGGGTTTAAAAAGATAAATAATCCCTTTATTAGTAATTGTTACCCAGTTTTGCATAACCAACACTGTTATATTAATATACTTTTTACCTCTGTGATTACCTTGTATCTAAGCTTCTGCAGACTGCCCTCTTATTTCAGTTTTTGTTTACAGACTTGCATTTTAGCTAATCAGAGCTGACTCCTAGGTAACTCCACGTGCGTGTGCACAATGGTATCTATGTGACACACATAAACTAACGCCCTCTAGTAATGAAAAACTATCAAACTGCATTCAGATAAGAGGCGGCCTTCAAGGTCTAAGAAATTAGCATATGAGCCTACCTTGGTTTATCTTTCAACTAAGAATACCAATAGAACAAAGCAAAATTGGTGATAAAAGGATATTGGAAAGTTGTTTAAAATTACATGCCCTGTCTGAATAATGAAAGTTTATTTTGGACTAGACTGTCCCTTTAACCACTGCAAAGGCATTAAACACATAGTTAAATACAGCTCCAAAGCACCAATGCACTTCTAGGTGCTAGCTGATTACATCTGGTGAACCAATTACAAGATGAATATTTGTGAAGCCTCAAATAGACAAGTACAGGCCAGAAAATTTCATTTCGGATGAAATTTTCGTTTCAAATATTCAATGAAATTTCCCCCTACCCGAATATTCTTTACCTGCACTATTCGATTTTTCTTTAGCTTAAAACAAACTGAAAATTTAATTTTGTTGAACATTTACATTCATTTATGTTAAACAAATGTAAATGTTTTAAAGCTACAGGTGAAAAGTTCACCTGTAGCTAAAAATACTTAACGCGCTCTTCTTACCAGAGCCCGGCCACGCTAACGCCTGGCTCAACACTCCAAGTTCCCACCCACAACTTGCACTAACTTTAATAAGAGGCTCACTGCTGGCCGGGGCTCTTGCAAAATAAGGAGTGGGTTAGCATGCTCTCCAGTGCGTTAAAGGGACAGTCTAGCCCAAAATAAACTTTTATGATTCAGATAGAACATGCAATTTTAAACAACTTTCCAATTTACTTTTATCATCAAATTTTCTTTGTTCTCTTGGTATTCTTAGTTGACAGCTAAACCTAGGTAGGCTCCTATGCTAATTTGTAAGCCCCTGAAAGCCGTCTCTTTTGTCTGTGCATTTTGACAGTTTATCACAGCTAGAGGGTGTGCCACATATATAATATTGTGCTCATGCCCCTGGAGATACCTAGGAGTCAGCACTGATTGGCTAAAATGCAAGTCTGTCAAAAGAAGTAAAATATTATCTATCTTTTTAAACAATAAAAATTCTGGAGTAGACCGTCCCTTTAAGGTAAGTATTTAACCCTTATAAACAAAATGGTAATTTAAGCTGTACCAGTGAACAGCTTTCCCCAAAAAACTGTTAGATATATAGCGGGGGGGGGGGGGAAAGGGGGGTATGGACAGCGCAAAAAGAGCTTAAAAATTACCACAACCAAAATAAATGAGAAATTTCACCCTTTTTTTCTATTTATATAACCTGATAAAAACTAATTTTCACAACCTCACATGCAAAACATTTAAAGAGACAGTAAAGTAAAAGTGAAGTAAAATGTAAACTTTCATGAATCAGAGAATACAACTTTAAGCCACTTTCTAATTTACTTCTATTATCTAATTTGCTTTTTTCTCGTGGTATCTTTTGTTGAAAAGGATATCTAGGTAGGCTCAGGAGCAGCAATACTCACCCAGTGTGTTCAGCTAGCTCCCAGAAGCGCATTGCTGCCTTTTAACAAAGGATATGAATAGAATGACACAAATTTAAAGGTAAAAGTCAGTTGGAAAGTTAGTTAGAATGGCTTGTTCTGTCTGAATCATGAAAGAAAAAAATTGAGGTTTTGTGTCCCTTTAATGTTCAGGTTCTAGCTAAAAACATTTTTTTTTCCAACCTCTGAATATTCTTGTGACAACCTAATTGAAAATCCCTATTTCATAGTTTTTGTTTTGTTTTCTTGTGATAACCAACTCAAAAGCAAAAAAAGCAACAACTAAAAACCCTCAGAAATTGATTCTGAGATTTTATTGACTAACATGAATAGCTTTAGATGCAGAACAGATAGAAGAAATGAGTACAAAGAGATCCAAACCGCTTTACAATCTTTACCAGGTATTTGAAATCCAGGCCCAAGTGATTTTGAAACTTGAGGTCACTTCAATCCATTTGAAAACGATTAGAGAAGAAAAGACAGTTATTGTGTGTGTTGTTTCCAGGGCTATGCACCGTGTTAACATCACAACTATTTTGACTGAGAGAATTTGACAGTGTTAGCAAACTCCCTCAGGAAACACTTTCCTAACAGCTTTTTGCATGAATTTCAAACTTTTCTAATTCAACAACCTTAACCTCTTGAAACCCGTGTTTGGCATTTCACATTATCAATAAAGCATAATGTACACAATGGTGTCCTGTTTCTAGGGATGGGCGAATGTGTTTAAATCCGAATTCGAATGTTAGAACGAATGTTATTGTAGAAATTCAATTTACATAATAGAACGTTGATAAGAATGAATATTCTTCAAAATTCGATTTTCGAATGTTATTTACAGTTTTCGAATGTCACATTCGAATTCGAATGTCACATTCGAATTCGAATGTTACATTTGAATATCACATTCGAATTCGAATATTACATTTATAAAACACAATTGTAGACTAGAAACACTATTTTGAATGTCACATTCGAATCGAATGTCACATTCGAATTTGAATATTACATTTATAAAACACAGTATTAGGCTAGAAATACTATTTCGAATGTCACATTTGAATCGAATATCACATTTAAAACACAGTATTAGACTAGAAATACTATTTCAAATTTGAATATTACATTTATTAAACACAGTTGTAGACTAGAAATACTATTTCAAATTTGAATGTCACATTTGAATTTGAATGTCACATTCGAATTCGAACATTACATTTAGAAACTGAATGAATACATAGCTAAACATTCTATTATTCAAACAAATATTTTCGAATTTTATTGAAAAATTCGAAAACGAAAATTCGAAAATAGAATGTTAGAATGCTATATAAACATTCAAAATTCGATTTGAACGAACAAATGTATCAAAATTCATTTTAAATTTCGAATTTTTAGAAACATTCACCCATCCCTACCTGTTTCATAAAAAAGTTAAACATATAAAGCAAATGACACTATCAAACTGTTGTTTAACTGCAATATGATCTTTAGAATGCACATTTATGATGGCAATTAAGTGTTTGGTTTTAAAAAAATACAACCATGATTTATTTCTTCTACTCTCTCCCTCTCTCCCCCCTCTCTCTCTCTCTCTCTCTCCTCCCATTTTCTCTCTCTCCTCCCATTTTTTTTTCTCTCTCATCCCATTTCCTCTATTTCTCTCTCTCTCTCTCTCTCTCTCTCTCTCTCTCTCTCTCTCTCTTTCTCCTCCAATTTTCTCTCTCCTCCCATTCTCTCTCTCTCTCTCTCTCTCTCTCCTCCCATTTTCCTCCCATGTTCTCTCTTTCTTTCTTTCTTTCTTTCTTTCTTTCTTTCTTTCTTTCTTTCTTTCTTTCTTTTTCTCTCTTCCCATGCTCTTTCTCTCTCTCTCTCTCTCTCTCTCTCTCTCTCTCTCCTCCCATTTTCTTTCTCTCTCCTCCCATTTTCTCTCTCTCCTCCTATTTTTTTTCTCTCTCTCATCCCATTTCCTCTATTTCTCTCTCTCTCTCTCCTCTCTCTCTCTCTTTCTCCTCCAATTTTCTCTCTCTCCTCCCATTCTCTCTCTCTCCTTCTTTCTCTCTCTCTCCTCCCATTTTCCTCCCATGTTCTCTCTTTCTTTCTTTCTTTCTTTCTTTCTTTTTTTTCTTTCTCTCTCTCCTCCCATTCTCTCTCTCTCTCCTCCCATTCTCTCTCTCTCTCCTTATATATATATATATATATATATATATATATATATATATATAGCTCTCTCTTTCTCTTTGTCTCTTTCTCTTTTGCTCTCTCTCTCTTTCTCTCTCTGTCTCTTTCTCTATTTCTATTGCTCTCTCTCTATTTCTATTGCTCTCTCTCTCTCTCTCTCTCTCTTTCTCTCTTTCTCTCTCTCTCTTGAAACAACTGTATATCCAGACCAGGAGCCCACATAAAGGATAGGGAGAGTAAGGAAACACCCTATCTCTGTCCTATCATTCTAATGATAAAAAATGACATCTTATTTATTATTGACAGCATCACGCTATGAGGTAGAAAAGTTTATCTAATAATAAAAATACTATGGGGATTTTTGTAACTATATAATTGTATATGTTTTCTAAAGGACTGTGAAGGTCCTCTGTAAAAGGATTAAACACACTAAAAAAGTCCAGGTCGGGAACCATGCAGCTCATGGATGGTTAGCCAATGAGGAAGGGCAGTCACATATAGTTGCCAAGCAACAGACATTTTGTCTTTGCATTAGACTGTCCCTTTAGCTCAGCTCCATATGATAGCATAGAAATAAAGAAACATGTGAAAGGGGTATTTTTTTTAGAATATGAATGTCAAAATTGAACTTCCATTACTTAAAAAAATCCAATTTACTACCATCATCAAATGTACATTAAGGATCAATAAAGTAAAAATTAAACTTTCATGATTGAGATAAAACATGCAATTAAAAAAAAAATCTACTGTACTTCCATTATCAAAATGTGCACATTCTTTTTATATGCATAATCTCAGAGGCTCTAACTCCTACTCACCATGTTCAAAACTGAACAGTATATACGTAGATGCCTTTTGTGATTGGCTGATAGCTTTCACATGATACAGGGAGGGAAAATTGGATTACCTTTGAAATTTGCCAGAAAATATTCTACTACCTATTTCAAATTCAAAATTAGTGCTATTGCATTGCCTTTTTTTTCTTTTCTATTTTATTGAGGAAAGCAAAAAGGATGCATCACGTAAAAGGTTATCAATAAAATGTGTAAACATTATGTTCATTCATATGTAAGATTTTCTCATATGACAAGTGTACATGGCAAAGAGAAAAAAAGTCATTATGGAAACCATGATAATTGAAAGAGTCCATATACGTTCAATTTGTTCAGAAGGTCGATGTTATCTCCCTCCAAGTTGACTATGATATTCAAAGATGTGAATGTATTTAGTGACCGCTATGAAAAATGTGTGTCAATGATGGAAAAGTCTCCTGAAATTCCAGTTTTATAAAACAATTATTTATAACTTACATGAACAAACATAAACATTACATAAACTAATGGAATCAGCAATGTGTTACAAAGGAAAAGTACTGAGAATCGTTTGTGCTGAAAAGAGTGGGATAGGTAGGGAGGAAGGGAGATAGTGGGAAGAAAATTTTTTTGTATATTGAAGCCCATTTTCCTCGTAAGGAGGCGGTAAGTAGGAGTTCTTTTTTAGCAAAGGGCAAGAATATTTGTCGTTGTAATGTGGGTGTAAGTGTCAGGAGGAATTCTTCCCATTTCAACAAAAAAGGCTGTAGTCTATGTGCGATGTTGAGTTTCACATCAAATTGCCCAGTGTATAGTTGTTTCTAGAGCTTATGCTTAAATTGAGTAACAGTTGGGGCATTTCTAACTGTCCAAAAACATAAGATACAGTTTCTAGCTACTAGCATAAAAAGAGTGAGTAGGTAATGATATTTGTTGGGTATTCTATCCCATTCTATCCCATTTGAATAGACATATCTGCTCTATCTGTAAGATAACTTTGATTCCTAGGGTCCTTTGTATCCAGTACTGTAGCTGTTAGCAAAATTGTTGGACCAGAGGGCAATGGGTAAAATAGTGAAAGGTGGCTTCATAACCACATTTAACGCATCTATTTGGCAGCGTGGGTCTCCATTTAGAAAGCATTTATGGGTGATATAGTCTAGGTGTAGCAATTTGTGCTGCAAGAGTGGCCTTTTAAGTCAATTCCAAACTTTTCTGGATTTCTAGGGAGATATCTTAAAGGGTCAGTAAACCTTAAAAATAATGTTATATAATTCTGCACATAGTTCAGAATTATATAACATTATATTAGCTAAACTTTGTAAATCATAATATTCACTTTTTATTTGGTAAAAATACTGCTGTTTTACAGACCCACTCTCTGTACTCTGCTGAGCGGGTCTGTTGTTTTTACTGAGCGCATCGGGCCAGCTGTACAGTCAGACAGAGCAGGAGCGAGCTACACTGTGTCTAATGGCGCGGTCGGGCCGGGCTGTGACTATACAGCTGGCCCGATGCACTCAGTAAAAACAACAGACCCGCTCAACAGAGTACAGAGAGTGGGTCTGTAATACAGCGGTATTTTTACAAAATAAAAAGTGAATATTATGATTTACAAAGTTTGGCTAATATAATGTTGTATAATTCTGCACTATGTGTAGAATTATATAACATTATTTTTAAGGTTTACTGTCCCTTTAAGGGATCAAAGTGTGTCATCTATTTTTAATTGACACACATACCCCAGCTGTGGTTCTACGTAAAAGAGTCTGATAAACCTGATAAAGAGAAGCTACCCATTTTAAAGGTCATCTGGGATATGATAAAGGGGGGGGGGGTTTATTCCAAAAATTTGGATCAGCTGCTTTGAGATAGCATTGTCTTTTTATTGTTTATTGGTCGATTATTTAAGTTTTGTTCTCTTGGTATACTATGGGTTTGCAATGTTGTATATTGTTGCAAATACTCTTGCCATATGGGGCTTATGACACCACTTTTAAGCATATCTAGTAAGCTCCTTAACGGGACATGATACCCAAATGTTGAAGCACATTAAAGTGATGCAGCATAGCTGTAAAAAGTAGAATAGAAAATATCACCTGAACATATTTATGTAAAAAAGGAAGATATTTTACATAAAATGTCCTAAGTATTTACAACCCACTGTAAAGAAACTTTAAGCAGCCAGTCAGGATGCTTGTCCCAGGACAAGCTAGGGAGTGTGCAGCTGGCATGTGCAGACACAGTTATGTTATTTTCCTATTCACTTTAAAGAGACATGAAACCCCAAATTTTTCTTTTATGTTTCAGATAGAGAATACAATTTTAAACAACTTTCTAATTTACTTCTATTATTTAATTTGCTTCCTTCTCTTGTTATCCTTTGCCGAAAGGTTTATCTAGGCAAGCTCAGGGGCAGCAGAGAACCTAGGTTCTTGCTGTTGATTGGTGGCTGCATATATATATATATATATATATATATATATATATATATATATATTGATTGTGATTGGCTCACTCATGTGTTCAATTAGAAACGATTAGTGCATTGCTGCTCCTTCAATAAAAGAGTCTAAGGGAATGAAACAGATTATCTAATAGAAGTAAATTAGAAAGTTGTTTAAAATTGTATTCTCTATCTAAATCATGAAAGAAAATTTTTGGGTTTCATGTCTCTTTAAGTAAGTTCTATGAAATCTCATGAGATCACAGCAAAGGCAAATCATTACCTCAGCACTGCTGATGCTGATTGGCTATTGTTTTGTTGTTTTTTCAACTTGCAGCTGGACAGCAGCTGAAGTTTAACTATTTAACCTTTTAAAGCCGTTATGCCGTTCCATTCCGTCATAATTAGACTGGGCTTTAAAGCCGTTATGACGGAATGGAACGTCATAACTAACGGCTGTCCTGAAGCCTTCTGTGCTTCAGGGATTTAATCGCGGTCTGGAGGGCGTTCCTAGGATTGTAGGGACGCCCCCCAGATGCGATCCAATAATTGAAATCTCGCGATCGTATGCACGATCGCGTAGTTTCAATTTGTCTACATCGGAACAGTTGTTCCGATGTAGGCACTTTAACCCTGTCACGAAAGGGTTAAACAGCACTTACTCTGCTGAGCTGAGGAAATTTTGAGGTAAAATATCTTCCTTTTTTACACAGAAATGCTCAGGTGATATTTTTATGTCAGTTATGCTGAATCACTTTTAAGTGATTCAGCATATGAGTATTATGTCCCTTTAAATGTACATTTAACTAAAAATTTCATTTCACATAAAATACACAATTATGCATAATAAAACAACATTGTAACGTTCTTTCAATATTTATTTTGTTTGTTTTCTCCTTCCAGATAGGTTTGAGTACATTCCATGAAACGCATAACCCTGACACTTTTACATGCTGTACAGTGATTGGTTGATATGTACAGAAACTTAATTATATCTGTCCCTAACTGGTCTCAACAAAGAAAGTAAGATAAACATTTTGGAAGCTTTTCAAGGGGTGTGTACAACACCTAACAAAGCAATGGAAAATGACTTGAACATTTGTATGTAAACTATACAGGAATAAATCATATTAAATTTGCACAGTGTAAATTGTAATTTAAGTACATTGGATGTGCAAAAAAAGCATAGAAATTCATACTTATAAAGTACAAAATACAAAACCTGATAATTGTTTTTGCAAATAATAGGCTGAATTTGGGAGTTCCATGCGCGTGTAGGAAATTGTCTATCAAATCCCAGGGTAATTCTGTAAAGATTTTTGCACTGCAGATCTCACAGTTTATGCTCGCCAGTAAGAAGGTGATGTGCTTTTCTCAAAACACTCAAAATACTTAAAGGGACAGTCAACACCAGAATTTTTGTTTTTTTAAAAGATAGATAATCCCTTAATTACCAATTCCCCAGTTTTGCATAACCAACACAGTTACAATTATACACGTTTTACCTCTGTAATTACCTTGTATCTAAGCCTCAGCAGACTGCCCACTTATTTAAGTTCTTTTGACAGACATCCATTTTAGCCAATCAGAGCAGTCTCCATTATAAATTCACGTGCATGAGCTCAATGTTATCTATATGAAACACGTGAACTAATGCCCTCTAGTGGTGAAAAACTATCAAAATGTATTTAGATTAGAGGCGGCCTTCAAGGTCTAAGAAATTAGCATATGAACCTCCTAGGTTTAGTTTTCAACTAAGAATACCAAGAGAACAAAGCAAAATTGGTGATAAAAGTAAATTGGAAAGTTGTTTAAAATTACATGCCATATCTGAATCATGAAAGTTTTTTTTGGACTTGACTGTCCCTTTAATGCCCTAATAGAAAAACACATGCATATGAAAATAGAAGCGATTGTAAGTTGCTACACTCAGAAAGCAGAGTAATGTGATTTATATTGGCTGCAGGATTTACTTTTTAAAGTGCGCCCCCTGCTCACTGCTCTATGGAGTGGTGTCGCTTTCCAGCAAGCACTTTATAGAAGCCATCTCAACTCAAAACGCAGGGAATGCCCCTTTTTTTACAATAATTCTACCACGGCAGCCCCTGTGAGGTTCAGCGTTAAAAAACACACCTGCTATGGCGAAGTTAAAGTGCCAGAAAACATAAAAAATAATGTTAGTGCAGAATTATATAACATTATATGAATGCTAGCTTTATAGAACATAATATATCCAGTGAACTTTTATAAAAAAAAGAGGGTTTTCCAGACCCGCCCTCTGTGCTCTACTTAGCGAGTCTGGTTTTCCCTCAGAGCCCATCTGGCCAGCTGTCTAGTAACAGCCTGGCCCGACCGCGCCATTACACTCAATGCAGCTCGCTCCTGCTCCATGATAAATTAATTGTTATCACATTATTTTACACATTATACTAAAAGGGGAAATTTCACTCTACCTATAGTTCCCATTCTTTTTTTTTAATTATATGAAGGAAAACATACTTTAAGTAATTACATTATAATTTTTTTCTACTTTTCCTGTATTTAAAGGGACACTCAAGTCAAAATTAAACTTCATGATTCAGATACAGCATGCAATTTTAAACAACTTTCCAATTTACTTCCATTAAAAAAATGCGCACAGTCTTTTTATATTTACACTTTTTGAGTCACCAACTCCTACTGAGCATGTTCAAGAATTCACACATGATACAGGGGGAGTGGAAAAATACATAGAACATTTTATAGGTATTTGAGTGGAAAGGGCTCCAAAGTAAGACATACAAATGTATATATGTGAATACATTTGTATATATTTGTTTATATGTTTAGATATGAATGTAGATACATATATACACATGTATACACATATATACATAAATACACATACAGGTATATATGTATGTATGTATATATACATTATAGCCATTTCCATTCATATATCTTGTTATATACGTATACCTTTTAACCTTATAACTTTTTTTAATATTAATATGACTTATTTGCATTAAATATCGTATATATGAGTGTACCACTTTATTTTAATGTATTTATTTTGTGCTTAATGCAAATGTTTTTTAGCCTTAACCATTGAAACGAGATCTTCAATCACACTAACCTGATGACCACAAATTAAGTTTGTGCCCGAGTGGTCGTGACTCGCATTTACTTTCTACTTGTAATACGCGTGCAAGTTAACGCAGGCGTGTGGTGACATAGCAGCTATGTCACCACAAGGCGCGGTAGTTTAATATTGGGCACTAGCATTAGCATGCCACTTGTAATCTAGCCCATAATGCCTAAAATTGCTAACAGTACATTTACATAAAATATGCAAAATAAACATTTATATATATATGGGCTACTGGCAAAACTTTAAAAAAAAAAAAAACTATTCCAGTATGTGAGTAGGAGGACTCTGCACAGAAAGTGATAACAGCTTAACACTGTTAGGACATTCCATGACATCCTAACATTGCTGGGCTTTAATGCCATTAGGACGACATGGAACGTCCTACCTTATATGGCATCCTGCACCCTCCTCCTTTTAGTAAATGGAAAATTAGATTGGGGGCATGACTAGCATTGTAGGCAGTCCCTCATGATCCAATCCCAGCCGTGAAATTATCTGATCACATTGGCGATTGCGTGATTTTGTTTTTCCAGCAAGTGTTTACATCTCAATTTCATTCTGATGTTAAACACTAGTCCCCTGGCATGAAGTGGTTAACTCAGAGCACCTTGCCATTAATGATATACCTTATTTTTGCTTCTGTTAAAAAAAGGCGGTGGGAGTAGAAATGCTTCCAGCTTTCCTTCCCTAAGTGTGTGCAAAGGGCTGATAGCTTTATACACACAGTGCATCTTTCCCTACAAGCCTCATAGCACATACAAACGCCCATGGTCCCTGAACTGCAAAACAATACAATCTTTTATATGCTTTGAAAACATTTTATTTTTGCAAGTAGATCTTTGCAATTCAGTGCATAAAGGGACGTTTTAGTGCAAAAACATTGAAAATGTTTCACTATCCACACTGCAACTCTATTTGTTTAACTCCACAAAAGAGTTAAACACATTGTTAAAATCCCACTCAGGAGCAACCAAGAGCTGTTGGTTCTGAACAGGAAACTATCAATGAGCCAATTGGCAGTGCCAGTTACACGACCCCACCAATCACTCGACAGCTGCAAAACTTCCATCTCTGAGCACGTATGTAAATATGTGTTCAAGCCTTTTGTGTGGTAAAATACAAAGAGTTGCAGCGATACCAGTGCAACAATTGCATACTCTTAACAAATTAAAGCATGCAGATTAAGTGCTAGAATAAGCCTTTAATTACTTATAAATTTTGTTCATATATAAACAAATTGTTGACCTTTAAATGGACGATTTGTGAGGTTGCATGTATTTTAAAACTAAACCATGGATTTTATTTATAAAAAATAATGGTTAAAGGGACAGGAAACAAATATTTTTTCTTTCATTATTCAGATAGAGAATACAATTTTAAACAACTTTCCAATTTACTTCTATTATCTAATGTGCTTCCTTCTCTTGGTATCCTTTGTTAAAGAAACAGCAATGCACTATTGGGAGTCAGATGAATGCACTGGGTGAGCCAATAAGATGAGGCATAAATGTGCAGGCATAATTCAATAGCTCCTGTTGCTACCTAGGTATTCTTTTCAACAAAATATATCAGGAGAACAAAACAAATGAGATATTAGAAGTAAATTGGAAAGTTGTTTAAAATCACATGCCCTATCTGAATTATTTTTGAATTTCATGTCCCTTTACTACAATCTAGTATTATAAAATATAAACATAATAAACTGATATTGTTTTACAACTAAAAATATCACAATAGGTAATAAAATAAAAGGCCTTTCCTTAGATTCTGTTGTGCATCACCAGTTCTTTTATATTAATGCCCTTCAAACCTAAAGTATGTGTCTACAACTCTATCCATTAATCCAACTCTGGATTTGGCTGATAAAGAAAGCCTGACACAAAAAGATTTGGCCGATCTAGCGCTGGGAAAATGGGAAAGAGATTTAATCATTAGAGTTATTTAAAGTTCTATTTAAAACTGTCTTTATAGAAAAGAAGAAAAAAAAAATCCTCAGCCTTTTTTAATACTACAATAAAATGTGCTGGGGTGTCCAAGAGCCTTGTATTTGTTCTAATGCATAAATAATGCATTTCTGCTTTACAGTTTTATGAGATATCTCTGTGTTTATATAGATATCATGTTCCACAGTGTGGCAGAGAGGGTTATGCATTAGGGAATTACTGGTAGGGCATTGTGTAAATTAATGCTCAGTTGTAGATGTGATTGTCACTTACAATCAGTCATTATAGGGGAGTACCAAAATATTCTTTGCTGTTACATAGAGTCCAAAAAATGTTTTATACAGTTAAATGGACATTAAAGGGACAGTCAACTCAAAATGTTGTATTGTTTAAAAAGATAGATAATCCCTTTTATTAACAATTCCCCAGTTTTGCATAACCAACACTGTTATATTAATATACTTTTTAACCTCTGTGATTACCTTGTATCTAAGCCTCTTTGGACAGACCCCTGATCACATGACATTTTATGTACTCTCTATTGACTTGCATTTTAGCTGTGTTGTGCACAACCCACAGGCGTGAGCACAATGTTATCTATATGGCCAACATAAACAAGCAGCCTCCTGCTGTGAAAAGCAAATTTAATAGCATGTGATAAGAGGCTGTCTGTAGTGGCTTAGAAAGAGGTAGAAATTTAGAGGTTTAAATGTTATAAAGTATATTAAAGGGACACTGAACCCAATTTTTTTCTTTCGTGATTCAGATAGAGCATGCAATTTTAAGCAACTTTTTAAAATGTACTCCTATTATCAAATTTTCTTCATTCTCTTGCTATCTTTATTTGAAAAAGAAGGCATCTAAGCTTTTTTTTATTAGTTCAGAACTCTGGACAGCACTTTTTTTTATTGGTGGATGAATTTATCCACCAATCAGCAAGTACAACCCAGGTTGCTCACCAAAAATGGGCAGGCATCTAAACTTACATTGTTGCATTTCAAATAAAGATACAAATAGAATGAAGAAAATTTGATAATAGGAGTAAATTAAGAAAAAGTTGCTTGAAATGTCATGCTCTCTCTGAATCACGAAAGAAAAAAAATTGATTTCAGTATCCCTTTAATATAACAATGTTGGCTGTGCAAAGATGGGGAATGGGTAGTAAAGGCATTATCTTTTTAAACAATAACAATTTTAGTGTTGACTGTCCCTTTAAACCCAATTTACATATGTAATGTAAACCCAATTTACATGGTAATCAAAATGTTGCCATATATATCTGTCTATCTTAATCTTAATCAAAGATTTTTTTAGACACCCCCAGTGGCAATCAAAAAATTGAAAGAGATTATACTCCTTAAACACCATGGTCATGCTTGACTGCATTTCAATTGCATGCATGGTATAATTACCCAGAGTCTCTTTATGTCCTGTAATCAGATATTGGGCAGTGTTAAAGTTGAATGTCTCAAAGAGAAATAAGGAGACACATTGTATAAAACTTCATAGAAAAGTTTTCATTCAAATTATACTGGAATAAAATAACCTATTTTTTTTTAATTGGAGCTGTATGTCCCTTTAAGGCAAAAATAAAATGATAATTCACCAAACTCTTTTAGTTTAAAACCACAATGCCTTGTTTTTTTCCCTAAGGACAACAAGCAAAATAAAATAAATAAATGCATACAAAGATAGATAGATATATAGATATATAGATAGATAGATAGATAGATAGATAGATAGATAGATAGATAGATACTGTAGATAGAGATGTACATATTAACATTTGTCAGATATACACACATTTGAATTTGATACTTTTTTACACTTTCTCTAAACACAAACACAGCTATCTTGATATTTTGTATTCTTATTTGCTCTGTTGTAAGTGTTGTAAACAACATTTACATTTTAATGCAATCAATAAGCTATAAGGAATACTAACAATGTTTTTGCAAGATTGCACTACACTGTGTAAGAACATTTCAGAGGACAATTTTGCATAGGTCTGTTTATCAGAGGAATTTGAGACAAGAAAAGTAAGATCTGCCTATATTGTAGTGAAATAATCATAATAAACCTAATGGAAAATTCCAGGGTTATAAAGCTACAAGATGATATATACAAAACAGAATGTTAAGTGGACTGTGATTGTGACATCTTTGTACACAAATTACATTTTATAATATAGCTGTTTATCTTACACAGAAAGCTCTGTAGCATAATCTCAGAACAATTAGCTTAAATACACCCCAGTTCTTTTATAATGTTCCATGAACAACCTGTTATGAGGCCAGAGGGCATGAGGGTTGCTGTAACGTGCCCATGAGAGCGTGACAGTCTGACAGCACAGCTGTGATAGCTTTGAATTTGCCATTCATGGACAACATTAACTCATCTGTACATCCATTCAAAAAAATATATCAGAACAGCCTGCCCTGAGGGACCTTGAAAAGCAAGGAAATAAAGGTGTCATCATAAAAGCAAATGGAAAAAAAAATATATTTTATGAATTTGACCTCATGTATATTTAATGTTGAATACAGTGAATGAATTCCTTTACAAAACACATCTCCCCATATATTAGCTGTCATTTGTTTTAGCGTCTTATACCAAAGGCATTGTCTGCTGATTAAAAAGGAGTTATGGTGCTTGGAGCTGAAGGTTTTGTATTCATAGTAACTTACATTCCCATGCACTGCCATTAACAGTACAAACTTGCCTGGATGGGGTCATCAAGACCACTGGATACAATTTCTCTTGATCATAGAGGATGTATTAATATAAAAATGAATGTTTGGATCTTATAAATAAAACCACTTACATCATGCCTTTCTCATATCACTGAGGCTAAACAATCTCTAGAATTACTAACACCCATAAAATTGAATGACCCAGAAATTGGAGATGATTATTTTCACTTAAGGGACAGCTCAGCCTCCTAACTTAATACATAATATAAGTCAATGTCTCCCAGTCACATACCAAACATTATACTTTGTATTAACCTTTTAATATGTAGTTCCATAGTTCATTGGCTATGAGATTAGCCCTTCACTTCCAGAGGGTCCAGTGACTCAGTGTTTTACAGATCCAATGGGCAGTAAAGAGTTAACCATCCTCTATCCTAAGGGCTTATTAGATTTTCCTGCAGTGTATCGAGGACATAAAATCCAGCAATGAAGTGATTAATGGAGCAATGCCTTGTGGGTCTCTTTAGCAAGGAACAGGTCAATGGAGTGTTGCCCTACAGCAATATTGCAGGGGAATGGAATTTAACCCCTTGTACTGCTCTACAATGTTTGCAGCTATTTTAATATTGTAGAAACATTAGCTCTGCCCTAATCTATATACATTGTCACAACACGTTACAAATATCAGTAACAAATGTAATAAATAGACAAATGCACTTTCTTTACTAAAGTTTAGCTGAGAAACAATGCAACATTTATAGCAATTAAATGTTTACTTTGCACTCTCTGCTTTTTTTTCAGTAACAACACCCTTACTGGAATGTAATATATGCAGGTATAAAATGAGAGTAATGACTTACCAAAAGGGTAATAGCTGAGGGGCCCAAAACCACCTGGGCACTGCAAATCACATACTCATAGCTATAGAATGAATATATAAAAGTAAAGGATCCAGATGACCCCCCCTCAGCAATAGAGAGGTTGGTGCTTGTTGTTTCTGATGGAATGAAGAATGAAGTTTTTGAAAAAAAATTGTCTTCTGCAGATCAAACGTTTTTGGATCTGTTTGCCTGTGTCAATCCAAGACAAGCCCATGAATCCTTAGTCAGATGCAAGAAAGCTTCAGGTCAGAAAGTCAACTGTGGGCAGAGGGTCATGTGCAGGATGGAAAAGCAGCTCCAGCAAGCTCTATGCTTGTATCTGTATAAATACATCTTAGAAATGGGTATGTGCCAGCCCTATGCCAATAGATCTACCCATCACCGTGCAGTAGTGTGCCAGCGTTTTTATAGGATCAGGATGTGTTTGGATTCCAGGAATTGTAAGTCAAGGTTTTTATTGGTCTCCATTGTCAACAATTATTCTGTTTAACTGGTATAAATATTCATCCCTGATGAGTCTGATGGGTTTTTCAGAGTGTTTGCTTCTTTCCTGGTGTATGTTCTGTCTCTCAGCTCCTAAGTGTGTTACCTGCAGGATCACAAGCAGCATTTCAGTACGAAGTCAGTGGGATAAACTCTTCTCCCATTCCATGCCTGTTCTACAGCAACCAATCAGATACAAAGATACACCCCTATCTTTCACTGATTGGACAAAATTATCCCAAGGGTCACAATTCATTGGTTGACTTCAAGCTCTAAGGTTTAACTCTTACATTTACAGTAAAACTGAACATTATTATACAGAATTACAACAGGAGGGGGAGTCAGGTCTGCAGCTGCCTGGATTTACAAATCTATTAAATCTCTTTATTTCTAGTCAAAGTAGCAGAGTTTGAACTCATTTTCTTTCTGCAATCCCTGATCTTTAATGTAATAACAAACCCAAGAGGTAATAAATCATATAATGATTATTCAGATCAGCAAAGCTTGTTTCAACACAGGTTGTGCTATAAAAAGAAAAACCAGAATGACATTAAACCATAGCCTTTTCTGTAATATCAGAAATATGAAATATTGATGTTAAAAAGAAAAGCATACTCTGAAAATCAACGTGTACAGAATTGATGGCAGGTAAGAAAAAATAGATCATACCTCTCTGCTTACTTTCCCATATACCATTTTAAGCTTAGGTTAAAAGGACAGTGGGATCATTTGCTCTGTTTCATCTTGAAGAATATATATATATATATATATATATATATATATATATATATATATATATATATAATAAAAAAATATGTTCCAAGATTTTTTTCATTTTATCATTTGGCTGTAGAGCTGCCATCCTTGTTTTACTGAGAGTTAACAGACTGTAGACTGTTAATGTGCTGAATAAACCTACATTTGTACCTACCACTTCTGCTGAAAGGCTTTTATGTATTAATATTTCATTTCTCTAATTATCCTAGAATAGTTATGTGATAATGATGACCAGTGTAGATCTGATTGGTTGAGTCTTATTAATGATCTAAAGCTTTATCAAGGTCAGCACCAATGCCTTGGGAGTGTGGAAGAATGAAAGTTCATGAAAGGTTCAGGAACTAGCTGAGGCTTTGAAAAGAGCTTCTTCTCAGAGGTGCATTGATTCATTGAAAAGATTATATATGAGGAAAACAATAGCTATATATATATATACGTTTAATTGCCTCTTTTTTATATTCATAATAGAAAATGCAATGTAGCTGGCTCCTAAAGCCCCCCTCTCCAACAAGCTCAGCAAGTGTGTGAATGTGTGTGTGAGTGAGTGTTTGCGTGTGTGTGTGTATATACACACACACATATATATATATATACACACACACACACACATATATATATATATATATATACACACACACACACACATATATATACACACACACACACACACACATATATATATATATATATGTGTATATATATATATATACACACACACACACACATATATATGTATCTCCGTACTTCTATCCCTCTGAGGAAGAAGGCAACTTCGAAACGCGTCAGGGACGCAGTACGGTACCAACTGAGTGATTTTTATTTATTCGCTGGGCTGGTGCATTATTTGATTCGCCACTTGATGTTCTCCTATTATTGGTTTTTAACTTACCTCATATTGATTGAGGTCGCTTAGTGTGAGTGGGCTGACATCTGAGGCTTATATATGTGTATATGTTTTAATTAATAAAGGCATACTTCACTATTGTTGGGCACTTTTGTCTGTTTCCTTTTCACATATCATTGGAGACATCTGACTGGGTGGCGAAGATTCTGCACTCAACCCGGTTCTTCATAGCACATTGGATATATTGTTACTTCTACATCAGTTAATCAGCTTACGGATGACAACCTACATTGGTCCTGGAACAACATCTATACTCTGGTGATCACTTACCTCATACGGATTGAGGTTGCCTGAAGTAAGTGCTTAGTTATAGGGGCTGTTTTTTGCCCCACAACTGTATACTCCGCAGAAGAAAGGCGCAGAATATAAACTCTTTTTACCTGATATATATATATGTGTATATATATATATATATATACACACACACACAGACACACATATATATATATATATATATATATATATATATATATATATATATATATATATATATATATATATATATATAAAAACAGACAGCCTTTAAACCTTTAGATTATACAGAACAGTGCTGGCACTCACCAGGCTTTCAGTAAATCACTCATTGTTTATTTTTTTTGTAATGTTTTGGGGCTAAAATAAATAAATACAAAATAAAAACAAGGAAAGAATTGTTTGGGTTCAGTGTCATTTAAATGTTTCCATGGTAACTCCCTAGCAATATTCTGAGAGGATTAAACACACAATTGCAAATACTATCGCAGGGTATGACAAGATAAATTTGTATAGAATGTGAGTTGCCAGTGGGGCATTATAAAGGTGTTGCAGCAACAGAGAAATAATCACTGTTAGAAGCCTACAATCCCATTGGGAGTTGTGAAAATGTTAAAAATGGCTAAGAAGTATGTTATAAATAAAAATGTTATATATATATATATATATATATATATATATATATATATATATATATATATATATATAAATATATATTCTGCAAATGTATATCTGCAAATGTGGTATACATGATACATTGTACTGCATGTGAAGTGTTATGTTATATTAGAGAAACAAGACAGAAAACTGCACCTTCAGATGAACTTACACAGGCAACTTACACTGTGAAATAAAATACTGCACCCCTGTTGGTCACCATTTCACCCAGCCCGACAACTCCATCCAAAACCTCAAAATCAAGATGCTCAGAGGCAACTTCAAGAACACCATGGAAAAAAACCCTTTGAAATGAAAATGATAATGCACTTCAACTTGCTAAATTCTGTACTAAATACAGACTCTGGGTTCTTAACCCATTATCAAAAATTTTTGTAATGTACTTTCATATACTGTAGTCAATTACATTGTATACTCCACACTCTAAATGCATAGGTATGCAGGTAAATCTATGTCCACACTTTGCCATTATTTTTCTTCTTTTTTTTTTCTTTCCTTTCTTCTTTTTTTTTTTACTTTTTATACTTCCCCTGTATACATTTCACATATTTATAGCAATTGATTCCATGTTGATATATAACTTTATGTCAGTATATCCTCTATGTAAAACGATATATTTCCCCTGTCAGTTCTCCTACACTGCACACTGTCTGCCTCTGTCACCTAAGCCCCCCTCATGATTTTTACGACACCCCCTCCTCTCCCTGCTTCCAAAAGCCTGTCTACTTATAAATGTATGTTTAGTCCAATAAAAAATATTATTGCTCAATGCAATACTCTTGTTATTTTGATATCTAATTTACTAGACTAATAGGGCTACTCCAATCAATGTATCATATATATATATATATATATATATATATATATATATATATATATATATATATATATATATATATATACACACACACACACACACACATATATATATATATATATATATACATATATACACACACACACACACATGTAACAAATGTCAATCTTCTAGCTGTTCCTTGTGGGGTTAAACAATGTTATTTGATAGAGAAATGCTTTTAAAAATGTAATTAACTTAATTTACCAAGCTTATTCTAAGTTCCTTGCTTTAACACTATAAGAAGGCAATTGCTTTCTGTATATAATATATATATATATTAATACTAATCTTTTCAAAGAGATATAACACTTTGGTAATTCCCTAAGGGAGTGTTACCTTCTGATAATGTTTATTTCTCTTGTAAGAATGAATTTATATTACAACTCCACGAATCTAGTGTTTTTCCGGTTCCGGTGGGAGGAGCTAACGCCGCACGAGGAGAGCTGTGTGCTGGCGTTGAGAGCTCGAGACGACCTGAAACCCTGGTTTCCAGCCCGTTGTTGTAGGCTGCTTGCCTGCCTAGGGCTTTTGCACCCGGAGTACAGGTGCATAGCACGGATTGCCGAAATAAGCTGAGTGGCTCAGTCACTGGAGCCAGACACGCAGAACTGCTGCTTTCATTTCTGGCCACTTGCTGGGAGGTCCGCTACCGGCAACGGATCAAGACGTTGTCTGCAAAGCTGCCTTTGACCCAGAGTTGCATGGCGGGGAGCTGACAAGCTAAGTGGCCCTGTTTTCGGATCAAGTAGAAGAATCAGCCTCCATGATTCCCCTGGTAGCAGGAGACTGAGCAATTGGAAGAAGTCCCAGCAACCACCCGGTAAAGATTCCTTGGAAACCACAGAGGAGACACTTGGAAAAAGTTTCTGCAGTGGTGATTCATCTGAGTTTTCTATATCTCCTGGTGATACCTGACTGGCAGATTGTAAGTAGAAACCCAGGTCCCTATAACTGAGACTGTTGCTGAGAGGGAGAAATAAGGGGAAATAAAGAAAGGAAGAAAAGAGAAAATAAAAGCCCTTAATATATATATATCTAGAGATGCTTTGCTGTACAAACTCCTAACCAAAAAACTCTCTGTTATAAATCAAAGTAAGGGAAGGGGAAAGGAGACGCTAAGAAAAGAAAAAAACTAGAGAGGAACATCTTTAAAACTAATCTCCCGCTGCGGCATATTGACTCTCTACTTAGCCCAGGCTTACAGTATTATTTGGGCTACTGGAAATGAAGCCGGCGGCTATACACTTTCTTCTTTCTTGTCTATATTTGGCTAGAGACCGGTAACAAGAGATATTCTACCCTTGGAGCCCCTAAAGGGTTATTTGTGTTTAAAATATTTCAACAAGTCTCCCCTCTTTCTTGGTTTACAGCTTACAGGTTAAAGCAAAAGAAGAGAGAAAGAGAAAGGGAGAGGAGAATAAAGGCAAAGGAAGGGAAAAAGGGAAAAGGGGGCGCCTATTCGGCCCTTACAATTATAAAGGACTACTTTGTTGTAACATCTCCTGAGATTATAAGTGTTGGACTTTTAAGTTCATGTTCCTTTAAAACAATTCTCAGAAATGTAAATACTAATCACTGTAAATGCATGATTAACAACTTGGGGATAGATTTCTTTAAAGTGTTGATACAGCTAAGATTGATATGGTCCTAGAGAGAATATGTAACTTGGTTGCAGAAAGTTGCTAATAGTCTGTTTATGTAAACTTTGTATACTGATCCACACATTATAATATCACCATTAGCCTTTTAACAATACTTAGCCATAATTAATTAGTAAGTAATCCAGATACTACCCCCCCTGGTTCCAGATCTAAGTGGGTGTTGTTTGACTAGCCCTCAGTAGCCCATTATATTATATCTTTGAGAGTATGTTGGTAGACAATAACAGCTAAAAGCAAAGGAGCTGATTGAGGTTTCTGGTCCTATGCTGGGTTCATATGCAAAATGGGACAGGCCTACTCTCGGTAGGTCCCTTAAAGATATATTGAACAAATCTATTTAACTCAGTAAAGTTGAGTAAACTGGCAACGGATTCTTTAGCAGAAGGTCTGACCTACAGGGAAAGGGAAAGGAAAGAAAAAGGATTTTTTTTTTTTTTGTAACATCAGTAGTCTTTCTTTAAATTCTGCACACTAGCATAATTGAGTTATACTGTTTTGGTGACATGTTTGGTCAGGAAAATTCATGTTTCACTTTTTCCTTTTTATATTATTAAGGTCACTCTCACATTTGTAATTTACACGAAAGGGCGGAGATAAATTGCCTTCACTGCACTAACTACACTTGTCACTGTATTATTGGAACCTAAAGGGGTTCTGCCCACCCCATTTTTTTTTTTTTTGTAACTAGGTTCCCTTCTGTCACTTTTTTTTTTTTTCTCTTTCTCTCTCCTTCACATACATTTGTATTAAAAGCACATGGACAAATACATTTCTAATATTAAAACAAACTCTCCAGGCATGCCCCCCAAACAGAAAGATAAGAAAGTACGCACCTCTGATGTACATACAGATATTGCTAGTGAGTCAATATTGCATAAATTAGACACCCAACCACTAGTCATCCAGATGTCGGACCTGTTTTTGCTGCAATTTGAGTTGTTAAAGACTCAAATGACAAATATAATGTCAGAACTTAAGCAATTCTCCAATCGACTCGTAGAGGTAGAAAATAGGGTATAGGCAAGTAAGGATATAATATATAAGCAAGAACAAGATATAGAGGAGAATACTAAAACGTTGAAAATGCTGCAAGCAAAAATATATGAATTAGAAGATCGCTCGCTGTGAAATAATCTTAAAATAATTGGTCTCCCCGACAACTGGGATTATTTAGATTTAATTTACTTTGCTAGTACTATGCTCCCTCTGGCTGTTGGAATTGCACAAAAAGATCTACCAATGCCAGTAGAAAGAGCACACAGATTGGGCCCAATTAGGGACTCCACCAGAGATAAGAATTACAATAGACCGGTGATGGTCAAATATCTTTACTACCAGGATAAGATGAACATCTTAAAATTCTATAGAAAGATGGATAACTTATATATTGGTCAAAGTAAAGTATTAATATTTCAAGACTACTCTAGTGAGACGGCTTCTAAATGAAAAGATCTAGCCCCATATTGCACCAAATTGATTAACGCTGGCCTTAAAGGGACAGTATACTGAAAAATGGTTTTTCGCTTAATGTGTTTACAATTGCTTTTTTTTACCAACTGCAGAGAAAAAATGTATGAAAAATAGCTTTTTATGTTTTTTTGTGTATATTAAAGCTCTGATTTTATGTTTTGAAGCCACAACCTAATAAAATGGGTTGAGCTTGTAGGTATAATCAGATCTCATTACTGTATCACATTGTATACATATACCTGCTTCTTTATCTTATATCTTTCCATAAAACAAATACCAGTACTTGGAGAGAACAATGGAAAATCAACATTGTATTACCTTATCTCTGCTATATCCCACTTGGAGTGTAGTTTCTTCTGCTGGCTGTGTTTACAAAGCTTGTCTATAGCTGGAACCTGCGGCCACAAACTTTCAGAATAGGTGGGGATACCACATGCTAAATCAACTATTTCAAATGCCAATATAAGGGTAAAGGAGCTACTTGTAAACAATTTAATACACTCCAGCAGGTAAAGTGGATCATTGGGAACAAATTAAAGGGGAGAAATTTTTTGAGTAAACTGTCCCTTTAAGGCCAGACTAGTTTATCCGGCAAAAATCGTAGTTGAGGAACAAGATGGTACATGTATCCTGAGTAACACGATAGAAGCTAGGGAATTTTGTAAAAATAAAAAAGTAGTTTGATAAAATCCCAGGCATTGAATCTTCAAATCACAAACATACATGAGTAGCATGACCTCTTTTTCCTTTTTTTTTCAAAATTTTTATTAACCCGTTGAGGCTAAAAGTACTGAATTTTTTGTGTAAAGCTCACATCATTAGTTGGTCCACAGTTCAGAGGGCCTACGGGCCGCTGTGTGTTTTTTGTGTTTTTAGTATTATTGTTATTCTTTGTTTTAACACTTTTTTTTTTTTCTCTTCTCTCTCCCTCCCTCCCTCTCCTCCTTTACCTCCCATCTCCTCCAGTGCTCCAATGTTGATAAGATATGCCTTGGTATTTTCACACATGATATTTTAGTATAATGGTAGACAAACTTAAATACCTTTCTTGGAACATTGGCGGAGTAACAACTCCTAGCAAAAGGAAAATAATTATTAGGCAACTTGCTAGATACAAACCAGATGTTGTCTGGTTGCAGGAGACGCATTTAAAGAAAGCAGAGATGGAGAAATGTAGGTGTAATTGGATAGGAGAGGTTATTGCCTCAGATTGCCACAGGAGGAGGAGGGGGTTGCTTTCCTTATCAATAAAAATTTACAATACAACATCCAGAACATTCAAATCATTCTGCAGGACAGGTGGATAATTTTACATATAGAGTTTGCTGGGGTTTCATATGTACTCGCCAATATCTATGGGCCCAATAATGTAGACCAGGTTTTCTGGGATAAAGTTATCATCAAATTATCTCCGGATTTAAACCTGAAGATCTTAGTGGCAGGCGATTTTAACCTAACGGCTATGCCTGCTTTGGATAGATTCTCACCTAAACATTCTACCCCCTTGCCCCCCAAAAAATCGTATATTTCGTCAGATTTGCAAAAATCTTAAACTCCATGATATTTGGTGTATCCAACACCCCGATACCAAAACATATACGTGTGAGTCTAAATCTCATAGATCCTTTTCTCGGATAGATTTTTTTTTTAATCTCCAGTCCCCTCCTTAAAGTTAGAACTAAGGCCCAGGTAAATGAGATTGTGGTTACAGACCACGCTATAATTTCCCTGGAAATTGAATTTCATCCCCCCTTGGTAGGAGTAACAAATAATTTTTATTTTCCGAAGCAATTAATAAGTAATATGCCATTTCAATACTGCCTACGACATAAATGGCAAGAATATAGTTCTGATAACTGTCTTTATTTAGACAAACCAGAAATTTTCTGGGAAGCCGCAAAGGCATTTTTTAGAGGGCAGATTAAAGTCTATATGATTATAGCCAAAAAGAAGTATAAAGCACGCAAATTGCAACTAGCAAACACAGTTACGAACACTTATAGAAAATATGTAAATACTCCACTAAAAAAACTATGGGATAAATATAATTTAGCCAGACAAGATAGGGACCTTTTTTTTAAAATCCAAATTGTCCAATGAAGAAATGAGAATGAATGCCCTTTTCACTGGTCATTATGGTAAATCTGCCAAATATCTTGCCAGACTTGACAAGGTTAGAAAGAAGAACAATGTGATTGAGCAGATTGTAGTTGGAGATAAGAACTATACTTCACTAGAAGATATTAAGAGTGTATTTTTTAACTTTTATCAAAAGATTTATGCAGGGAAAACTATAGATGCAGAAGAGAACGTGAGGTTCTGGAATAATATTAAATGTCCAGTAATTTCCTCTGAGGAGACTGAAATATTAAACCTCCCTATAACAATAACTGAAGTTATTAAAGCCATAGAAGAATTCAAACTTGGTAAGGCCCCAGGTCCAGACCAGCTACCTGTTGAGTTCTACAGATTGCTTAAACTTGAGATAGCCCCTATTCTGACCATGTTGTTTAATGAGTATTTTATTAAAAAAAGCCATGTCTAGATTCTTCTCAGCATCAGTCATCACTTTGTTACTTAAAAAGAATAAAGAGCCAACAGACCCGGGCTCATATAGACCGATTTCCCTACTAAACGTAGACTATAAACTACTTACAAATATCATTGCTAACAGACTTAAAAACGTTTTACAAGGAATTATCCATACAGATCAATCAGGTTTTATGATAGGTAGATCCCCTACAAAAAACATTCGTAGAACATATATGATTCTTGAATACTTCTGGAACAAATTGCATAGGGATAAAGTAACTTGTAAGCAGGACTTTGCTCTGGTGCTGATTGACGCTGAGAAGGCTTTCGACTCTATTATATGGCAACATCTCTATAATTCTTTGTCTAACTTTGGCTTTTTTGGGAATATAATACACTTTGTCAAATCCATATATAATTTCCCTATTTCGTCCATTTTGATCAACGGTAGTCAAACTTCGTACTTCAAATTAGAAAAAGGGATACGACAGGGATGTCCTCTCTCTCCCCTCCTGTTCAATATTGCCATAGAACCCTTGGCAATTTATCTTAGGCAGGAACTGTCGGGAATAAAGTTTGGATTGCAATTCTTGTGTTCTTTCACTATATGACGATGACCTGTTACTGTATCTTAAAGACACTAAAAGAAGCATACCTAAAGCACTTAAAATTCTAGAACAGTTTAGTTTAATCTCCGGTTATAAAGTGAATGCTCTTCACAAACACAAGAAGAGCTTTACGCAGCATAACTTCAGAGAAGTAGAAAGTTTTAGATACTTAGGGATACAATTGCATAAAGACCCTAAGCTATGGTATAAACTTAACTATACTGTACTTTTTTCTAATATTACTTCTAAATTTCATCTTTGGAGTCTCTTCCCACTCTCAGCAACTGCTAAGATTATGCTCATTAAATCTATACTCTTTCCCCAGTTACTATATATTATGAATTATTTGCCGCTATTTATTCTGGATAAGGACATCAAGTTATTTAATCGAGCCTGTGCGAATCTAATCTGAAATAAAGGTAGACATATGCTCTCTATCAGAAAGCTTTGCCAAGCTAAGGAGTTTGGAGGTCTTGCGTTTCCGGATATTAAGTCATATAATATAGCTATTCTCGCACGGTTTGGAGTAGATTGGTTACTTTCTTCTGACTATCTGACAAACAGTAAATCTGAGGAAAATCTCATAAATCCCTTCTCCATTATAGTGGCCTTACACTGCCCTCATAAGCGACTTCCTGGAAAAATTAAAATATTGACTAGTATATATAATATTGTTAAAGCCTGGCAGCAATTCTGCCTTCAATTTAAGATTAATTTTCACTTATCCACCTTTCTCCCAATTAGAGGTAATCCGTAGTTCCAGCCGGGGCTTCAAAATGCAATATTCAGTAGGTGGGCCAGTAAGGGCCTAACCTTGATAACACAGCTACTAGATGATGGCCTTGGGGTGCGCACTTTCGAGAGTATAGCCATGCAGTATAATCTCTCGAACAAATCCTTTTATGCCTATCTCCAGATACGTCACTTTATACAGGAAAAGTTACAGTTGGAGCCCTGGCACGGGAAATATGACAGAGTTGGCGATTATATTAACCTATACAGTCAGGGGAATCATTCAATCTCGCTACTTTCTAAAATTTTGCTTGCAAAACAGGGCCAGTTAATTCTGGATCTATGTTTAGTATATTGGATCAAATATTTTGATGGGATGGATGTTGAAACAATTAGCAAAAGTATTAAGTGGGTGAACAATGCTCTCCTTCCCTCCTCCTGGAAAGAATCTCACTTAAAACGTCTTAATAATGCGTATATCTCACCTAAAAGGCTTATATGTTGGTCTCCAGAAACGCAAGGCCAGTGTCATAAATGTCATTTTCCTGCAACGGACTTACTCCACTGTTTTTGGTTTTGCCTGAAAATAAATCAATTATGGCGTAAGGTAAATCATTGGCTAAATAAAAATACAAAGGAGAATCTAGTGCTTGACCCAAGGACCATAGTGTTTTTAATATCGGATGTAGTATCCCATAATTTAGCTAACACTGTTATTCTTATAGTTCGGAATTTGATTCTGAAAAACTGGAAAAACAATAAACCCCCTCTTTTTAGTATATTTTTAAAAAGATACAATACAATGTATGCAGTACATGTGATAAACAAATACAAAGCTTCTTTAACAAATGGCTAAAAATTATAAAGTCTTATCCTCTCTCCACACAATATATACTCACTAAATCATTTCACAAATCTACATACTTTCGAAAGCTTAATCTTACGTGATATATTTCCAGTAGCATGGTATTAATAAAGGGAGGGAGTGGGAGGAGATGGAGGGGACATCTTTATTTCCCTTTTTTTTTTTTTTTTTTTTTTCTTCTTTAGGATTTTGATAGAGAAATGATGTTAGTAATGTCTCTAAAAATCGAAAGATATGTATAGGCCCATTATCTTAGTTATTGTTAAGATATAACTAAGCGTGCCTCAGTAATTTCACACATTGCTTGTAAGCATTTACTTTGTTTTCTTCAAAGTAAGAGGTTTATAATTTTGTTTAGTTTTAAGGGTTAGTCTAGTTTGGAAAAAACTAAAATAAGAGAGTTTGGGTATTAAGCAAGTAAGAAAAGATCTGAAAGATCTGATGTCTGAGTGGGATAAGCATAGGCTGTAACTAAATGTACTATCATGGATTCCATTGATTGACAACTTAATACCTGTTGTAAAGACATTTCGTATCACTATATTTAATTCTGAACTATATGTATGCAACTGTTAATATGCTGTAAGCCTGAACTCTCTTTAATAAAAATATATATATAAAAAAAAAAAAACAACTCCACTATATTGTCCCATTGACAACCAAAATTATTTGCAGTTTTTGCCATAATTATGTACATTAGTTAGTGATCACTCATGCACAACATACTAACCCCTCAGCTGTGATGAAGTGCAGAGATTTCAAGTTTATACAAGATTGAGATAAAGTAAACTGGCTCAGCCTCAGACCTTTAAACTAATTAATCCATGCATGGAGCTTTATGCATCCTTGTTTATAAACATTATTTATGATGATACTTTGAAATACATTCACACTTTGATATTTAGACATGACATTTTATCTCATCTTGCTCTGCAACAGTATTTGTAACTGTGTGTTTCACTTCTCACAGAATATTGTTTGGGGGTTACCATGGAAACCTTTTTAATCGCACTGCCCCCATGCAATTATTATTTTTGTATATAATAAGCAGTTAGGGCATAGAAAGTCTTTTATTTTTACCTTGTACTTTGTCTAAAGAAGGGGCAATCTGTGCTCCAAATTGATACAAAAATAAACACTGTTTTTTTTACTGAAAGCCCGGTGAGTGCTGCCCCTTTTGCTTGATACGATAAAGCAGGCGGATGACTTGGGTACACTGCTTGTTTTTTTGTTTTTTTTTTAACATTTTTAGATGTTTAAAAAAAAAAAAAGAAGAAGAATATTGCATGGCACATGGAATATTTTAGAAATTCGAATGTCAGCGCACATACATACAGTTTTTATTGGAAGACAATTACTCTCATTTTTGTATGTGTTTTCTATGCTTTCATGCCAGGTGGGGAACTACCTACTATTGGTGCAGCAGATGCAGTGGCCCCAGGGCCTAAGGGCTGGGGGCCCATAGCAGCTAATTTATACCTAAGTGTTTACAGAATGTGTTCAATCCTATAATAACTGTAGGTTGCAGGTCCATCTATCTATCTATCTATCTATCTATCTATCTATCTATCCATCCATCCAACTACTGCAGGTTGCAGATCTATCTGTCTATCTATCCATCTATCTATCTATCTATCTATCTATCTATCTAATAATCATCCATCTATCCATCCAACTACTGCAGGTTGCAGGTCCATCTATCTATCTTTCTTTCTAATCTATTATTCATCTTTCTATCCATCCATCCATCCATCCATCCATCCATCTCTCTCTCTCTCTCTCTCTCTCTCTCTCTCTCTTTTTATCCAACTATCCATCAATCTATTAATCCGACTACTGCAGGTTGCAGGTCCATCTATCTATCTATCTATCTATCTATCTATCTATCTATCTATCTATCTATCTATCCACCCATCTCTCTCTCTCTCTCTCTCTCTTTATATATATATATATATATATATATATATATATATATATATATACAGTTGCAAGAAAAAGTATATGAACCCTTTGGAATGATATGGATTTCTGCACAAATTGGTCATAAAATGTGATCTGATCATCATCTAAGTCACAACAATAGACAATCACAGTCTGCTTAAACTAATAACACAGAAAGAATGAAATGTTGCCATGTTTTTATTGAACACACCATGTAAACCTTCACAGTGCAGGTGGAAAAAGTATGTGAACCCTTGGATTTAATAACTGGTTGAACCTCCTTTGGCAGCAATAACTTCAACCAAATGTTTCCTGTAGTTGCAGATCAGACGTGCACAACGGTCAGGAGTAATTCTTGTCCATTCCTCTTTACAGAACTGTTTCAGTTCAGCAATATTCTTGGGATGTCTGGTGTGAATCGCTTTCTTGAGGTCATGCCACAGCACCTCAATCGGGTTGAGGTCAGTACTCTGACTGGGCCACTTCAGAAGGAATATTTTCTTCTGTTTAAGCCATTCCGTTGTTGATTTACTTCTATGCTTTGGGTCATTGTCCTGTTGCAACACCCATCTTCTGTTGAGCTTCAGCTGGTAGACAGATGGCCTTAAGTTCTCCTGCAAAATGTCTTGATAAACTTGGGAATTCATTTTTCCTTTGATGATAGCAATCCGTCCAGGCCCTGACACAGCAAAGCAGCCCCAAACCATGATGCCCCCACCACCATACTTCACAGTTGGGATGAGGTTTTGATGTTGGTGTGCTGTGCCTCTTTTTCGCCACACATAGTGTTGTGTGTTTCTTCCAAACAACTCAACTTTGGTTTCATCTGTCCACAGAATATTTTGCCAGTACTGCTGTGGAACATCCAGGTGCTCTTGTGCAAACTGTAAACATGCAGCAATGTTTTGTTTGGACAGCAGTGGCTTCTCTGTGGTATCCTCCCATGAAATCCATTCTTGTTTAATGTTTTACGTATTGTAGATTTGCTAACAGGGATGTTAGCATTTGCCAGTGACTTTTGTAAGTCTTTAGCTGACACTCTAGGATTCTTCTTCACCTCATTGAGCAGTCTGCGCTGTGCTCTTGCAGTCATCTTTACAGGACGGCCACTTCTAGGGAGAGTAGCAGCAGTGCTGAACTTTCTCCATTTATAGACAATTTGTCTTACCTGGACTGATGAACAGCAAGGATTTTGGAGATACTTTAATAACCCTTTCCAGCTTTATACAAGTCAACAATTCTTATTCATAGGTCTTCTGAGAGCTCTTTTGTGCAAGGCATCATTCACATCAGGCAATGCTTCTTGCGAAAAGCAAACCCAGAACTTGTGTGTTTTTTATAGGACAGGGCAGCTGTAACCAACACCTCCAATCTCATCTCATTGATTGGACTCCAGTTGGCTGACATCTCACTACAATTAGCTCTTGGATATGTCATTAGTCTAAGGGTTCACTTACTTTTTCCACCTGCACTGTGAAGGTTTACATGGTGTGTTCAATAAAAACATGGCAACATTTCATTCTTTGTGTGTTATTAGTTTAAGCAGACTGTTATTGTCTATTGTTGTGACTTAGATGATGATCAGATCACATTTTATGACCAATTTCTGCAGAAATCCATATCATTCCAAAGGGTTCACATACTTTTTCTGCGACTGTATATATAACTAAACAACAACAAAAAAAGAAAAAAAAAATGTGGTGCTACACAAATGATCAATTGCTCAGAACCATTATGCTAGCAATCCCAAAGAATAATATGAACCATAGTTACAACAAGAGAAGGATTGAATATAATAATGTAGCAATCAAAGAAGGACCAAGGCTGCACAGTGTTCTACTTGCTTTATTACTAAAAAATACATGGAATAGCTCCCAAGAGTGGGACGTCTATGCTCCACCCAAATCCCAACAACACAAATACACCATTAAAAAATGTATGAGCCTAGAGTAGCTAAACAAACAGAACCCCTATGATACCTCAGTATGCTAATACTAAATATAATTGCCCGTACAGGCACAAGAAACAACTAAATAGCACACAATGTATCAAAATCTAAAGTAACCGGTTACTTCTGTGAAGTGTAGCAAGCGGGGCCCCGGAAAGTGCTAACAAGATGTTAATGAAGATCTGTGAATTATGATGTCCAGTCCCAGGCACTTAGTGCTAATCGCACGCTCTGATAAATATCACAGTCCTACTTGTAATAGCAGTTCATTTGCTACAATTGCAACGATGCTGAAATCGCCCGGCACACAAGTGTTTACAACACGCACAGGCTAAAACTTATATATCCACATCAGTATGTGCAAATGTTGCCGCTTGCTTTTCATCTGTTAACCATTCACAGCGTAATCTCATTCAACACAAATTGCATGCAACTTGTCAGGTAGCTGATACAAATTTCCAAAAAGCAGTTGTGTTGAATGCTTGATCTCTTAACAATTTTATTATCGTTGCGGTAAGCAAGACTTAATCCTCGCCTAATCTCACCTCATATCCGTCTGCGCTTACCACTGAAAAGTTGGAAAGTTAACATGGACATACCCGAATCACCGGAGTTCATTGTAGGTTGTGAGCTGGCGTCTTCACTTGCATTACCGTGGAGGAGATCTTGAGAAAGTTTGGCG
Source organism: Bombina bombina (assembly GCF_027579735.1). Classification (NCBI taxonomy): domain Eukaryota; kingdom Metazoa; phylum Chordata; class Amphibia; order Anura; family Bombinatoridae; genus Bombina; species Bombina bombina. Next base: position 107,606,116 of record NC_069508.1, read on the forward strand.
GTCTGTTTGATTCACCTGCTCCATGCTCTACGTCACCAGTGTCTCTGCATGACGCGTTTCGCCCCTCCCACTAAAGGTTAGAGACCAGGGCTTCATCAGATGTGCTGGAGAGAGGCTAATCCTTACTTTTATCGGGTTTCTTTTCTTCAGGTGATGCCTCATTTGCACTGAGATATTAATAAAGAAGCTGATTAAGCTGCCTTAAGTGACATTTACAACCATAGTGTATGCCGTGCTGAAATTAGGACAGGCTGAGAAAATACCTATTTACCACTTATTTCTTATTGTTGACTTATACTAAAAGCCAAAAAATATAACAATTAAAAAGCCTTTATTAACAATGTAACGATCATCCTGTTACATTTTAGCCTAAAAGTAAAAACCTTTACGCTATATGTTCTTAATATACTAAAGACATTAGTGAATATAGAGAAGAGGGAAATCTCCTTGTACTACCAAGTGTCCAGACGTCTGACCATATGTACATATTTAAAGCTTACTACATACAATATATTTTTTTGTTTTTGAATCACTCATATTTATACTTGAGTCTCTGATTAACTCCGGGAAATTAATCTTGAATAATATGGCCTCACTATACTGATCCTCAACCTTTTCATCATGCTGCCTACTGATTGCAGATAAAGTATCACACTTATAACACTAATCTTGACAGACTAAAGGGAAATCAGACAGGGCCATTTTACTCATTTTAGATGGGTGAATATTACACATTATATGTATATGGATGACTTTAATGCATATGGATAATACATTTGTATACATTTATAGAAAACATGAATACTCAATCTTCTCATTCATATATATATTTATTATCCATCCAATTACTGCAGGTTGCAGGTCCATCTATGTATCGATCTATCATCAAAATAATTATACAGGGCAGCATGTATATTATTACTATTGCTTACTACTATGTTACCTTTGGGGCCCCCCAAAAAAATTGCACCATGGCCCTCTTGTGTAGGTTTGCTAATGACAACGGCAGAGTTGAGTAGTTGCAGAGCACACCATATGTAACACTCATCATTTTGCACTACTGCTACTTGCAATACAATATACAGTATGTTGATACAATATTCCTTACTCAAAAGAAAGCAGCGAACCAAAAATTAAAAAAAAATGAGAGCATAATCTCATCACAGCAGAATTTATTCTCAAAAATAGAAAAGGAAAATTAGTCTACACAGTAGGTTTCTAGGAGGCTCATTTGTTAGTGATATATTTTGAATTTCATCAATAAATATTAGTATAAACCTCATTCTCTTGCTATCTTTTGTTAAAACTTAGCTCCTGTGTTTTTCATGAGAGCATACTGAGTTAAGCTCAGGACCAATCTCATATCTTGAGCAGTATATGTATTACATTGTTAGAACAGTTATTGCAAACATATCTGCCATGTAGATACACATGCCTATTTAGGTATGCTCACCTGGAAAAGAGATACATTTCAAATAGGATAGTAAATTGGGACATTTTTGTAACTGCATGTTATAAATAAATCATAACATTTTTAGTTTATATTACCTTTTAAATATATACCTTAAAGATTATACTTGGAATACAGTACAAGAATATAGAAAAAAATGATATTTAGAGATGTGCTGTTTTAGATAATTAAATACAGATAACAATATTATTTACATATTCATTACTATTCTAAAGCCAGTGGCAGTAATGGGGTTAACTGATAATCACTAACTTGTGAATACCTAAGAGCATTATTATTATTATTTATTATTAAATAATGCACGGATAAGGTTCCCACATAAATAACCTGTCCACCCATGACAGCAAAATTAATATTGCACAAGGAAATCCATGTGCAGTGCTTGGCCCCTGCTTTTGCAAGAGCAGGGTTTGTCAATCACCCCAAACAAATGAAGTTACAGAGAGGTTAAAACGTGGTGATCTGACGACCTTTGCTTCTTAAAGGGATACTAACCCCACATTTTTTCTTTCATGATTCAGACAGAGCATTCAATTTTAAGCAACTTTCCAATTTACTCCTATTATCAATTTTTCTTTGTTCTCATGTTATCTTGATTTGAAAAAGCAGTAATAAAAGGTTAGGAGCCGGCCCATTTTTAGTCCAGCACCTTGGTAGAGCTTGCTGATTGGTTTGCTACATTTAGTCACAAATCAGCAAGTGCTACCCAGGTGCTGAACAAAAAATGGTCTGGCTCTAAAGCTTACAGTACTGCTTTTTCAAATCAAGATAACATGAGAAAAAAGAAAAATTGATAATAGGAGTAAATTAGAAAGGTGCTTAAAATCTCATGCTCTATCTGAATCATGAAAGAAATAAAAAATGGGTTTAGTATCCCTTTAACTTTCAGCAAGCAAGCTTGCATGACTGAGCCTGCCCACTGCTTAATAACTGGAGATTTATATTGTCATCTGTTTGGTTCCCCTCAGATTAACCAACTGCTTTATTGTCAAAGCAAATAAGGACTTTATATCCAGTGAATGGACAGGTAGATTGACAGCACAGCAAACCATAACAAAGAGTTAAGAATCACACCTTCCATATAGTGTGATTTCAGCCATTTTATGTGTTCGCAACAGGGTTCCTAGCGGGTCATGCACTTTCATGATAGATATATACTTTACCTAATGGAATTTTTAAACCTCATGGATGGAATCTAGACATGTGAATTTGTTTTGTTACTAATGCAAATGCATTAATGAAACATAGATATTCGTGTTGTTTTCATGACATCAATATCCGAACGAATGCACAATGAAATTTAAAGAAAACTCATAAAAACTTAAATTCAGCAGTATTCATTAGTTTCCTATAAATTACCTTAGGAGTTAAAATACTTAAAGGGACACTAAACCCAATTTCTTTCTTTTGCGATTCAGATAGAGCTTGCAATGTTAATCAACTTTCTAATTTACTCCTATTATCCATTTTCTTCGTTCTCTTGCTATCTTTATTTGAAAAGCAACAATGTAAAGCTTAGGAGCCAGCTCATTTTTGGTTCAGAACCTGGGTTGCCTGCTTTTTCAAATAAAGATGGCAACAGAACGAAGAAAATTTGATAATAGGAGTAAATTAGAAAGTTGCTTAATTGCAATTGCATGCGCTATCTGAATCATGTAAGAAAAAAATTGGGTTTAGTTTCTTTTTAACTGTAGCATGCTGGAGAGGCCCGCTAATAGAAGACTTAGGGCTTCGGATCCCAGGGCCTGTGCTAAAGTGCACTAAAGATAAGTGTTTAATGCTACAGATAAACCTTTTTACCTGTAGCAAAGGAACGTACATTTGTTTAACAAAAATGAATTTCAATGTTCTACAAACAGTACGGGTAACGAATATTAGAAAACAAAGACAATGCACACCTCTAATACAATCTGAATATTTGAACATTTTTATAAATAAACCATTTTAAAAAAAAAATGTCCCTTGAGAATGTTTTATTAGTGGAAGTATCCGTTGTAAACATTTCATAGAAAAAAAATCATACAATAAAAACACATTTGCAAGAGTCTGAAAGGAAAAAAATAATATTGTATTTACAAAAAAAAAAACAGAATAAATGCTTTAAAAAAAAAAAAAGAAAATGACTGGAATATTATTTACCCAGTGGTAATGCAGTGGAAAATGTTCCCATGAAGACAGCTCAGTAAAAGAAATATAAATGGAATGAGAGTGATTTAACACTATACTCAATGCATCACCCAAGCCATTATTTGCTATTTGCATTAGTCTGCTAAATGGGTAGCCTTATCTACTTGGTGATGCTGCCAATCGCTCCTCTAGTCCCTGCAAAGACCACACGGTGAAGCTGTAACTCTTATATAAGTTCCAAACATTTCTTCCACATGGACAAACTTCCACTTTTATATCAGAGGTTCTTGATATCCCTAGTGGGTTAAACATATTTCTACTTAAAGGGACACTGAACCCAAATGTTTTCTTTCATGATTCAGATAGAGCATGCAATTTTAAGCAACTTTCTAATTTACTCCGATTATCAATTTTTCTTCGTTCTCTTGCTATCTTTATTTGAAAAACAAGGCAGCTAAGATATTTTTTGGTTCAGTATACTGGAGAGGACTTGTTTATTGGTCAGTTAAATTAATCCACCAATCAGCAAGAACGCTGGCATCTAAACATACATTCTTGCTTTTCAAATAAAGATACCAAGAGAATGAAAAAAAATGATAATAGGAGTAAATTAGAAAGCTGCTTAAATTTGCATGCTCTATCTGAATCATGAAAGAACATTTTTGGGTTCAGTGTCCCTTTAAATACTTTCCCTAGGATTAAAGGGACATGAAACTGCACATTTTTCTTTCAGGATTCATATACAGCATATCATTTTAATGTATATAATGTTGCAATTCATATTGAAATCCATCTGCTTTGTATCTGATGAAACGACCCTTTGTTGGTTGAGAAACGCGTCATTAAAGCTATTTTTAATCATTTATGGAAGTTGTTCACTACTTTTTAATCCAGTTCTGTTAAGTTACAACAGCTAACAGACTCTCCTTCACTGATTAAAACTGCACGGCTACAGCTGAAGGTGCTCTTTGCAGAGCCGTATATGAAAGACAACAGAAAGATCCTGAGAGGACTCACTATCACACAGTGTACTAGCCGCTGCTAAATTGCTAGCAGGCGAGACTGCACTGGTCATAGCACAGTGCAACAACCTTTGGTAAGCGCACTACTTGTTAACCCTATTGCCTTAGAAAGACAATATCACGCTATGTGGAGCCTTCTCTTTATTTTCTACAGCTGAAGGTAATCACAGATTAAATTCACAAAAAAGAAAGGGATATCCTGAGAAAGTCTACCATTGTACAGTGTACTAGCCGCTGAATTAAGTGCCAGCAGGCGATCTTGCACTGGTCAGAGTACAGTGTAACTACATCTGGTAAGCGCATTTTCTGCTAATATTTTTCACATTGAAGAAAACGTTATCACGCTATTTGGCGCCCTCTTTCCATTTTTGTATTTTGTAACAGTGACATCCCTGCTCTCTGGGACCAAGAGGAGCTGCGCTGGCAAGATACAACCGGCTGTGATTTCAATACATGGACATTAATTGTTGCGATCACACTGTATAAGTTGGATACGGTATTTGATTTTGTCATTAATATTTTTATATTGCCTTGCACTAAATCACCAGTCTCCCCACCTCACCTTTTCTATCCTGACAGCGCGCCTTTATATCCCCTTCTGGGATATTATAGATTAACAGCGTTTAAAACTTTTCTTTTATTATGTATATTTTTTTGTGGTCCATGGATATACCGTTGTGTATCTTATCTGGTTTAATGTAGCCAAGTAGAGACATATATTTATGAGCATGTAAACTGATCAGACAGCCACTTTGTAGCATGTTAAATGGTCATTGTTCTGTACCCTTAAAGGGACAGTCTACACCAGAATTTTTATTGTTTTAAAAGATAGATAATCCCTTTATTACCCATTCCCTAATTTTGCATAACCAACACAGGTATATTAATATACTGTATGTTTTACCTCTGAGATTACCTTGTATTTAAGCCTCTGCAAACTGCCCCCTTATTTCACTTCTTTTGACAGACTTGCATTTAAGTCAATCAGTGATGGCTCCTAGGTAACTTCACGTGCATGAGCTCAATGTTATCTATATGATACACGTGAACTAATGCCCTCTAGTGGTGAAAAACTGTCAAAATACATTCATATTAGAGGCGGCCTTCAAGGTCTAAGAAATTAGCATATGAACCTCCTAAGTTTAGCTTTCAACTAAGAATACCAAGAGTACAAAGCAAAATTGGTGATAAAAGTAAATTGGAAAGTTGTTTAAAATTACATTCTCTATCTGAATCATGAACGTTTATTTTGGACTAGACTGTCCCTTTAAAATGTCATTAAACACATTGGACAAGATTACATATACGGCGTAGGTTTCAGCACAACTGCTAAAACCTATGCCACCCATAATTTCACCTCACACATCGGGTGAATCACATATATGCCGTAAGTCGGATAAACTGGCGAGGTACAGAAATGTGTGGAAATACTTTTTTCTGGAGTCGATAGTGACTTACTGCAGTTTATGAACTGCCGGCTTCTAAGTAAAAAACAAACATTTTTTTATCTAACCCATCTCCAAAAAATTAACCCTACGTGTCAAAACCCCTATATCCTCCATCCCCCCAAATTGCAACTAATAAAGAAAATTATTAACCTTTAAACCACCATTCCCCCACATTTCAACTAATAATAAAATGTATTAACCTCTAAACCGTCATCCCCCCACATCGCAACTAATAATAAAATATATTAACCTCTAAACCGTCACCCCCATAAAGCAATCTACCCATTAAAACTATTAACCTTAATCCATCAACCCCCAACATCGCAAAGTACGTAATAAATGTATTAATCCTTAATCTGCCACCCTCACATTGCAAAGTACCTAATTAACCTATTAACCCCTAATCAGCCATCCCCCACAACGCAAATTACCTAATTAACCTAATAACCCCTAAACCCCCCACAATGCAAACTACATAAATAACCTATTAACCCCTAAACCATTAACACCCCACAATGCAAAGTATTAATCTAATCACTAAGCCACCTAAACTAACCCCAATTAACTACAATTACATAAAAAAAGACTACTTTTAAAAAATTATAAAAATTACCAAAAATAAAAAATCCTATCTTTACAATAAAACCCTCCCATAAGTTTACATAAAAAAAATAAATTTAAATTAAAATTAAAAAAATCTAATATTACAAAAAATAAAAAAATCTAACATTACAGAAAAAAATTAATAAAATTATCCAAAATAAAAAAATTAAACCTAATCTAATACCCCTATTAAAAAAAGCCACTTTAAGATAAAAACACCCCCTAAGCTAACACTAAACTACCAATAGCCATTAAAAGTGCATTTTGTAGGGCATTGCCCTAAGTATAACAGCTCTTTTACATAAAAAAATAAAAATGAACCCCTAACAGTAAAAGAACCCCCACAACCCAACCTTCAAAAATAAAAAGACCTAACTCTTATTTTGTATGCATTTGTGTGCCCATTTGTATGAGCATTGCCCTTAAATTGGCAATCAGCTCTTTAGTGCCCATTAAAAAAAAAAAAAAACTAAAAAAAAATCTAACACTAACCCCGACATAGGTACCAGTGACGTGCAGTAATAGGAGGCAGGGTAGGCAGTGCCTCCCCTGTCCAATGAGGGAAAAAAGATTTAAAATAATATTTATAAAAAAAAAATAAAGTGTTTTTTATTTTATTTTATTTTTGGCAACGTCCACCCTCGCCCCGGGTACCCGCCACCCGCCCCCACCCTCCATGGCTATATTACCACTGTGCGGCGCGCCGTGCGCTACTGCGCTTGCGCTGCAAAAGTCACCCGGCAGGCATCAACATAATCCATTGTTGCGCAATTAGGAGGCAGTGAGCCGGTCCGCTGCCCTCCACTAATTGCGCAACATGGATTCTAACTAAGTGTGTTGACAACTTGACTGCTCTAAGTGAGCAGCGCCACCCACTGGTGACTCGCCGGGCCCATACAAGCTCCAATGGAGGCGGTTCTCCAACCGCCTCCATGATGAGCTAGTTCACTGAGCCAATCATCATTCAGCAGCACTGCGGGGAGGCGTGCCTGCTGGGCTGCTGAATGACAGGTGTGGGTCATGTGACCGTTTGTGACATCACAGGCGCGCCGAGAGAGAGACAGACTGGCGGGAAGACTAGAGTGTGGAGGGAGTTGCTGAGCATTAGTCTGCGTGCCCGACCGTGCTGCGGCTGCCTAGAAGTGTGCCTAACTTACTACCTAATTGTGGCTGTCTGGAGGAGGTCTTGCCCTGGACTGTGCTGCGGCTGCCTGGAGGGGACTGAGGGACTCAGGGTCTCAGAGTCAGAGGGACAGGAGGAGAAGGCCGGTGGATGGAGGAGCAGAGCCCCAGCGTCTGAAGTTCTGTCACTGTGACAGAGTCAGTGACAGTGTGACACCGGATTCTTTCTCAGGTAAGGAGAGGACCATCAGACCACTTAACCATTAAAAATGTTTTTGATGACGATGTTCTAGTGCAGTGAGATAAACAAAACTCTAGGACATGAAGGGAAATTGTTAAAAGCCAAACTCCCAGCCACTACCTGGAAATAGTTTGCTGAAGCTGGTTAGACTTGTAACATAGATTTAAATTAAAGTTTTTAAAATTATCTAAATTCAGTCAATTTTGATTTGCTTTCCAAGGGAGCTGTTTAAAATCTAATCTAATTATTTTTTAAACAAAATTTTCCCTGGGTTTTTAAAAAAAAAAAATCTGCAGCACACACAGTACTATTAAAAAGCAACAAGATCACCTTAAAATTAATACTGACTGTCAGTGGATCTGGGGATAAATTAAACCTGCTGGAGTTACTATAAAGTAATGGGCCCTGTCATGTTGAAACCTAGGCTTCCCCTTTTCTATCTCTTCTGTTGTGGACAATTAGTAACAGCTATAAAACAAAATCAGTAGAGTGTGCAAACAAGGATAACAAGGTGTCTACACAGCCTTGTTTGCACATTCTCTTTTATTGCCTGCTTTATATCTGCCCTGAAGTGTCCTCAGCAGAAGAGATAGGTTAGGGAAAACATGGGTTTCACCATGGCAGTGCCCGTTAAAACTCATTGGAATTTAAAAAAAAAAAAAAAGCAAACAATTTTCATTGTTAAATTACAGGAAAAAATTGACTACATAAATAAGGAAAGTATATAGCACAGTTTGTTTACTAAACATAATAAAATATTGTTTAGGACGTGTTTACAGTGCTTTTAAATGGACATTATACACTCGTTTTTTCCTCTCTCTCCCATCTGTCTCTCTCTCTCCCCCTCTGTCTCTCCCCCTCTGTCTCTCTTCTCCCCTCTGTCTCTCTCTAGCCCCTCTGTCTCTCTCTCTCTATCCCCTCTGTCTCTCTCTCTCTCTCTCTCTCTCCCATCTGTCTCTCTCTCTCCCCCTCTGTCTCTCTCCCCCTTTGTCTCTCTCCCCTCTGTCTCTCTCTATCCCCTCTGTCTCTCTCTATCCCCTCTGTCTCTCTCTATCCCCTCTGTCTCTCTCTATCCCATCTGTCTATCTCTCTCTCTCTCCCCTCTGTGTCTCTCTCTCTCTCTCTCTCCCCTCTGTGTCTCTCTCTCTCCCCTCTGTGTCTCTCTCTCCCCTCTGTCTCTCTCTCCCCTCTGTCTCTCTCTCCCCTCTGTCTCTCTCTCTATCTCTCCCCTCTGTCTCTCTCTCTCTCTCTCTCTCTATCTCTCCCCTCTGTCTCTCTCTCTCTCTCTCTCTCTCTCTGTCTCTCTCTCTCCCCTCTGTCTCTCTCTCCCCTCTGTCTCTCTCTCTCTCTCTCCCCTCTGTCTCTCTCTCTCTCTCTCCCCTCTGTCTCTCTCTCTCTCTCTCCCTCCCCTCTGTCTCTCTCTCTCTCCCTCCCCTCTGTCTCTCTCTCTCCCCTCTGTCTCTCTCTCCCCTCTGTCTCTCTCTCCCCTCTGTCTCTCTCTCTCTCCCCTCTGTCTCTCTCTCCCCTCTGTGTCTCTCTCTCCACTCTGTCTCTCTCTCTCTCTCCACTCTGTCTCTCTCTCTCTCTCCACTCTGTCTCTCTCTCTCTCTATCCCCTCTGTCTCTCTCTCTCTCTCTCTCTCTCTCTCTCTCCCATCTGTCTCTCTCTCTCCCCCTCTGTCTCTCTCCCCCTCTGTCTCTCTCCCCCTTTGTCTCTCTCCCCTCTGTCTCACTCTATCCCCTCTGTCTCTCTCTATCCCCTCTGTCTATCTCTCTCTCTCTCCCCTCTGTGTCTCTCTATCTCTCTCCCCTCTGTGTCTCTCTCTCTCCCCTCTGTGTCTCTCTCTCTCCCCTCTGTGTCTCTCTCTCTCCCCTCTGTCTCTGTCTCTCTCCCCTCTGTCTCTCTCTCTATCTCTCCCCTCTGTCTCTCTCTCTATCTCTCCCCTCTGTCTCTCTCTCTCTCTATCTCTCCCCTCTCTCTCTCTCTCTCTCTGTCTCTCTCTCTCCCCTCTGTCTCTGTCTCTCTCTCTCCCCTCTGTCTCTCTCTCCCCTCTCTCTCTCTCTCTCTCTCTCTCTCTCTCTCCCCTCTGTCTCTCTCTCTCTCTCTCCCCTCTGTCTCTCTCTCTCTCCCTCCCCTCTGTCTCTCTCTCTCTCTCCCCTCTGTCTCTCTCTCCCCTCTGTCTCTCTCTCCCCTCTGTCTCTCTCTCCCCTCTGTCTCTCTCTCTCCCCTCTGTCTCTCTCTCTCTCTCTCTCTCTCCCCTCTGTCTCTCTCTCTCTCCCCTCTGTCTCTCTCTCTCTCCCCTCTGTCTCTCTCTCCCCTCTGTGTCTCTCTCTCCACTCTGTCTCTCTCTCTCCACTCTGTCTCTCTCTCTCTCCACTCTGTCTCTCTCTCTCTCCCCTGTCTCTCTCTCTCTCTCCTCTGTCTCTCTCTCTCTCCTCTGTGTCTCTCTCTCTCTCTCTCTCTCTCTCTCTCCTCTGTGTCTCTCTCTCTCTCTCTCTCTCTCTCTCCTCTGTGTCTCTCTCCTCTGTGTCTCTCTCTCTCCTCTGTGTGTCTCTCTCTCTCCTCTGTGTCTCTCTCTCTCTCCTCTGTGTCTCTCTCCCCTCTGTCTCTCTCCCCTCTGTCTCTCTCCCCTCTGTCTCTCTCCCCTCTGTCTCTCTGTCTCTCTCCCCTCTGTCTCTCTGTCTCTCTCCCCTCTGTCTCTCTCCCCTCTGTCTCTCTGTCTCTCTCCCCTCTGTCTCTCCCCTCTGTGTGTATCTCTCTCTATCCATCTCTCTCTATCCATCTCTCTCTATCCATCTCTCTCTATCCATCTCTCCCACTCCCTCTGTCTCTCTCCTTATGTGTCGTTCTCCCCATGGTCTCTTTCTCTCTTCCTCCCCCTCTGACTCTCTAATCCCTTATGTGTCTCTCTAACCCTCTGTGTGATTGTGTCTCTCTCTCTTTCTCTCTAACCCTCTGTGTCTCTCTCTCCCTCTCACCCCTTCTCTCTCTCCCTCTCCCTCCATCTCTCTATTCCTCTCCCCCCGAGTGCTTTTCTGTGTTTCGGTCTACCTTTTATTTATTTAATTAATGAATGAATTGGTGGTGCCATCTGCGGATGAGGCTTTATTTAAAGGGGGTCAAGCGCCCCACCATCTTTAAATTTCACCAGCTGCCACTGGATCAAGACATTTTTATATTTACTGAATAATGAAGGAATCTATAAGCATAATTTGCAGCATTAAAGTAAAAAGTATGTTTTAAACATATATTAATGGGCCTGGATTTCTAGATCTCATAATCAGAGCAAGCATTTTGTTATCTGGCAAGAGTTTCTGTTACAATCCTTTAGACTAAAATCAGATGTTTACTAAGTTGACCAGTTTTCCAAGACACTATTTAAAAGGACATGAAACCCACATGTTTTCTTTTATGATTTAGAAACAGCATGCAATTTTAAATAACTTTCCAATTTACATCTAATATCTAATTTTCTTCATTCTTTTGATTTCCTTTGTTGAAAATCATATCTAAATATGCTCAGTAGCTGCTGATTGGTGGCTGCACCTAGATACCTCATGCGATTGGCTCACCCATATGCATTGCTATTTCAACAAAGGATATCTAAAGAATGAAGGCGTATCCTAGACACTGCCTCACCAGCCTCTGACGTCACCGCACGTCACTGATAGGTACTCACCATTCCTGAAGTCCGGTGCTGAAGGTCTTCTTCCATGTGGCTCCATCTTCATCCAGCGTTGGACCATCTTCTTTCATCATCCCGGTGTCATGGAGCAAAGACGGCGCGTAGTAGGGCAGGATCGGCAAGAGCGCAGGATCCTCTTCATGCGCTCGTCCACCGCACACTGAAGATCGAATGTAAGGTACCCATTTTATATTTGGGTACCTTGCATTCCTATTGGCTGAAATTTTCAAATCAGCCAATAGGATGAGAGCTGCTTAAATCATTTTGGCTGATTTGAACATGTTGGGTGATTTTTTTTAATGGGCACTAAAGAGCTGATTGCTCTTTTAAAGGCAATGCCCATACAAATGCCCCTTTAAGGGCAATGGGTAGATTATATTTTTTTAGAGTTAGGCTTTTACTGTTAGGGGTTAATTTATATATTTTTATGTAAAAGAGCAATGCCCTACAAAAGGCCCTTTTAAGGGCTATTGGTATCTTAGTGTTAGATTAGAGGGTGTTTTTATTTTGAGGTGGCTTTTTTTCTATAGGGGTATTAGATTAAGTTTATTTTTTTCATTTTGAATCATTTTGTTTATTTTTTCTGTAATGTTAGATTTTTTATTTTTATAAAATTAGATTTTTTATTTTAATTTAAACTTAGTTTTTTTCATGTAAAGATAGGATTTTTAAATTTTTATTAATTTTTAAAGGTAGTCTTTTTTATGTAATTGTAGTTAATCAGGGTTAATTTAGGGGGTGTTAGGTTAGGGGGCTTAGTGATTAGATACTTTGTGTTGTGGGTGGGTTGGCAGTTTAGGGGTTAAAAGTGTTAATATGTAGATTGCATTGTGGCGGTTTAGGGGTTAATAGGCTAATTAGGTACTTTACATTTTGGGGGATGGCGCATTAGGGGTTAATAGGTTAATTAGGTACTTTACTATATGAGGGGATGGCGAATTAGGGGTTAATACATTTATTAGGTAGATTGAGTTGTGAGGTTAGTGGATTATGGGTTAATAGTTTAAATAGGTAGTTTGCATTGTGGGGACTTGGCGGATTAGGGGTTAATAGTGTAATTAGATACATTGCGTTGTGGGTGGCTGATGGATTAGGGGTTAATAGCTTTATTTGATACTTTGCAATGTGGGGGTTGGCGGATTAGGGTTTAATATATTTATTAGTTACTGTGGTGGGGGGGATGGCGGTTGAGAGGTACATATTGCGCATGCGTTAGGTATTTGTTAAGACTTTTCGGGAGTTACGTGTGTGGCGAGGTGGAAATGGACTAAAATGCCTCAATTTTCGCCGCATAAGTCCTTGTGATGAATATATGATACCGACTTGCAACGCCGGCTCTATGTTAATTTATGGGAGTAAAATCAGCAGGCGACGGGTAAAATATACGCGCCACATTTGTATGCGGCGCCATATATCTGATCGACACCGGATTTTGAGAGCGACACCACATTTGTGTAAATAATAAAAATGAAAAAAAAAAAAAATCAGTTGTGTTGCTATAGAGTAACATTTCAGTCATATGTTAAAGGGACATTAAACACTTTGAGATGGTAATATAAAATGATAAATCATATACTGTATATATATATATATATATATATATATATATATATATATATATATATAAACAAACTTTGCAATATACTTTCAATATTTATTTTGTCCCAGGGGAGTATTTAGGTTCTGTGCTGCCCTAGGCACTCAAAAATCTGCTGCCCCCCAACCCCACCCCAGGTTTAAGGCCTTTTTTTTAGACATAATATTTTTGGGGCAGGGTGTGAAAAATTAAAAAATAATGTCTTTTTAAGTAGATATTCACCAGGGCTTGCATGCACTCTGGACGGACACACACACACACACATATATATATATATATATATATATATATATATATATATATATATATATATATATATAAAGACATTATTTTGCAAGTCAGATGATTAAAGTGTTTATATCAGAAAAAAATATCCTTCACTGTATGATAGTTTGTCAGTAGGTAGTTGTTTAACCTTAAACATCTTCTTTGGTGATTGACAGTTATTTAAGCAACATATCTGCTTGGTTAAATATGCAATGAATATACAAACTGGCCTTTAAAAGTACTTTAAAAATACAACAGTAATTATGATAGGTTTAGGAATTGTATCCTAGGGGATAAAGTCACATGATACAATCATAATAAAGTATATACTTGTATTGTTTCTGAATGTATTACATGCATACAACATATTTACAGTTGTGTTTTACAGTTGTGCTTTGCATGTATGACAGATAGACAAAGAGTAAATGTACAAGTATTTAGTGACTAATCCGTTTAAGTATTTTAATGCCTAATGAAGATGTATTGAAGGGAGAAAGGCATATGCTGTTTCACAGTGGTCACGTTGTAGTGCACACTGCACTGTGTAGTCTGTGTGAGTCTCAATCACGCGGTGGAGCCAGGAAGAATATTCCCTCTCAGTCTAGGCCAGGCTGCGCAAGTGAGCTCCACCTCCACTGTCACCACGTCATGTGCACCCACATACAATCCCATAGGATATCAATAGCCGGCCCAGCCATTTAAGTCATTAGTAATTGGTTGATTTAGCCAACCCGGCCCTGAGTTCAGTAGAGTGGCCCTAGGGACTCAAAATTCTGCTGCCCCTTAAAAATCTGCTGACCTAGGCACCGGCCATGTTGGTCTATGCCTTAATACGCCCCTGTTTTGTCCTCTTTTCCAGTAATTCTATTCTAAAATTGTGATGTTTTCAGTTCCTGTTAGAAATGGAATGCAGAATGCTGTTATATTCCAAAGAGCCACTCTAGTACGTGGCCTATATATAAAACTGTTCCTAATTGGCTACAGCAGAGGAGGTAACCTAAGTTACAACATGGCAGCTCCCATTGTTTTATTGACACTAAAACTTTACATTTATTTTGTCACTATTTAAACAGCTAATGAAACTTTAAAAAATACATATACATGTTATTCTCAGACTAATCTTTTCTTTGAATGCATCATTCTACCTAGCAATTATCTAGTCTTTAATGTCCCTTTAACATTTAAAAAAAAAAAAAAATATGCTTTTTAATGGAATTATTTTTCAGTAGCCATCCTGCATTTTGGAGGAGCCAATCTGGGCTTTAGTCTGCAAACAGAAAGGCTAGTCATGATCATAAAGTTAGTATAAAGTTAACTGTTTTGCAGTTGGTATCAGTTAAAGCCAATTAGTACAATATATATAGCAGTCTTCGGGGCCGATCGTCCCCCGACATCGCTAAATGCAGACAGCATATCATTGCACAAGAATTTCCAATGAAATACTTGTGCAATGCCGCCCCTGCACATTTGCGGCCACTTGGCCGCTAGCAAGGGGTGTCAATCATCCCGATCGGACGAGTTAAGGAGCAACGATCTTAAGAACGCAGCTTCTTAAATCCGTTTTTTGGCGAGCCTGAAGGATCGCGTAGAATAAGTAGCATACGTTGCTTGTTAAATGTTCCCCTTAGTCTTGAGTAGCAAGAACTTTCATGTTCTGAGAAGTGGAATTTGCTCGATTTTCAGAACTAAAATACATGAAAAGGGGGCAAAATGTATAATGAAAATGTATTGAAACATTTTTTAATTATGCATAACTAAACATTTTATTTAAACATCTCAAACTGTTTACTGTCTCTTTAAAAATGATATGGTGGAAAACCACAATTAAACTACAGGAAAAACAAAATACAAATTTACAAAGTTACAAAGTTTGTTTTTCAAAGGTTGTTTTTTATTGCCCATAATTATTATTTTTATAGGATATTACAGGCACTCACATTTTCCCCATTTCCATCTAAAAGTGAATAGTGTTTTACATTGCTGTTTTTGTTCTCTTTTGTTGAATAAATTTCATTTTTTTTGTGGAAGTTATCGAGAGTGATAGACACTAAGCTATTAGTTGTACTCAGTAATGTTTTTTATCTTATTTATTTAGGTAAATATATTTTAACATGATAGAGTAATAATAACTAGTATTTATATTGTGCCTTTCTCCAAGTGGGACTCAAAGCGCTTGCTCTCGGAATTCACCAAATCGGCAGCTGAATAGTAATAGTTGTTATTATTACCCAATTTAATGGTACTCATTTTATCGACCTCGGAAGGATGAAGGGCTGAGTCGGCCCTGCGACCTTGGATCTTTTAAACAGGCTTTTGTTGTAGTCAGGGCATTTACCAACTGAGCTACCTCACCGGAGTATTACATCCCTTTAAAGAAACATTGTAATCCACATGGATACATTTAATTGTTAAATAGAAGTATTTTTGTAATATACATGTATTAGCAAAAATACTTCCAATAAAAGCGATAACAAATTCAAAAGTGTATTTAAGTTTGCACCGTGCACCAGCATTTTAAACACAGCACTTGCTCAGAGAGCCTAATGTGCTTCTGCCATCTGTTAATGCTGACATGGTTCATGCCCCACTGACACTCTGAGCAGCTGCAGTATTTGAAATGCTGGTGCACTGAGAATATCTAGATATGCTTCACATGCACGTGCAGAGAAAATTGTTAACACTAAAACAATGATAACTTTTACTAGAAGCATTTTTGCCAATACAGGTATATTGCAAATTTTTTTCTGTAGGCGTTTGTAAAATTTTGTCTTGTATCTTACAAGATTTATATCATTGTTTTATTTAAATGAATTGTAGCCATGGACAGCGCTGCGGAATATGCTGGCGCTTTATAAATAAAGTATAATAATAATATGTCTCTATTCATAGTTGTAATTCATCAATGTACATTTAAAATTTGAACGGAATATCCCTTTAATATCACTGTTCTTCTCTGTTCTCCTGCAATAAATAATTAAATAAACGTAACGGCCATTACTGCCACTTGCAGTTGTCCTGTAGCCCTTGCAACTCCGTTGTTATAGGCAATTTTCCATCCAGATTACAAATATTCCAAGGATCTACATTTATTTCCTCCCTACCTTCATGTCCCAATTTAGAAAGAAACATCTGTTACTGTGTTTGCTTCCTGAAACTGCTATAATGATACGTGCTTCAAAAGTTGTCACTTGTCTTAGTTTCACATGAACAGCTCCGAAATTCAGATTATTCTAATCTTCGTGCCTAAATAATCTTGATTTTATTAAAGACAGGAGGTGAATATTTTGCATTTTATCTTTACTGACTTCCAAACAGCAGCAAAGAAATGACAAATAACATAGTAACAAAAGCAACCAATTAGCAGAGAACAGGTATTATAACTACATGGATACAGGAAATAACTTCATCTTTTCGCTGACGTAAAAGAAGAAGTAGAGTTCACACAACTGGAAAACCTCATGGAGACAGAAGAAGAAGGTTCCACTTGAAGAAAAACTGGAAACATCCTGAAGAATTTCATCCTGAAGAATGTCTGAATAGAGTGCAGACATCAACAGGCAGAAAAGGGTAAAAAAAAACGGTTTACCTGGAAGAAACCAGAAAGAGAGAGGTAACGCCACTATCAGTACCATGAAACATAGGGAGATCAAAGGTCATTACAACAGCGACAAATTAAACACATTCGGCTAGATTACGAGTCTTGCGTTAGCCTTAAAAAGCAGCGTTGAGGGGTCCCAACGCCGGTATTACGATCGCCTGAAAAAGTGAGCAGTAGACCCTCTCCTGGCAAGACTCCTACCGCATTTAAAAGTCAGTAGTTAAGAGTTTTATGGGCTAACGCCGGAACATAAAGCTCTTAACTAAAGTGCTAAAAAGTACACTAACACCCATAAACTACATATTAACCTCTAAACCGAGCCCCCCACATCGGAAACACTTAATTAAAATGTTTAACCCCTAATCTGCCGACTGGACATCACCGCCACTTTAATAAATTTATTAACCCCTAAACCGCCGCACTCCCGCCTCGCAAACACTAGTTAAATTTTATTAACCCCTAATCTGCCGTCCCTTACATCGACGACACCTAACTACATTTATTAACCCTTAATCTGCCGCCCCCAACGTTGCCACTATTATATTAAATTTATTAACCCCTAAACCTAAGTCTAACCCTAACCCTAACTTAAATATAATTTAAATAAAACGAAATAAATTTACTACAATTAAATAAATTAATCCTATTTAAAACTAAATACTTACCGATAAAATAAACCCTAAGCTAGCTACAATGTAACTAATAGTTACATTGTAGCTATTTTAGGATTTATTTTTATTTTACAGGCAACTTTGTGTTTATTTTAATTAGGTACAATAGTTATTAAATAGTTATTAACTATTTAATAACTTCCTAGTTAAAATAAGTACAAATTTACCTGTAAAATAATAACCTAAATTACCTACAATTACCTACAATTAACTACAATTAGTTTTTAGGGAGTTTTAGGGTTAGGGTTAGACTTAGGTTTAGGGGTTAATAAATTTATTGTGGTGGTGGCGGCAGATTAGGGGTTAATAAATTTAATATAGTTGCGGTGATGTTGGGGGGGGGCAGATTGGGGGTTAATAAATATAATGTAGGTGGCAGCGATGTTGGGGGCATCAGATTAGGGGTTCATAAGTATAATGTAGGTGGCGGCGATGTCCGGAGCGGCATATTAGGGGTTAATAATATAATGTAGGTGGCGACAATGTTGGGGGTGGCAGATTAGGGGTTAAGAAGTGTAAGATTAGGTGTGTTTAGACTCGGGGTTCATGTTAGGGTGTTAGGTGCAGACATAAAATTAATTTCCCCATAGGAAACAATGGGGCTGCGTTAGGAGCTGAACGCTGCTTTTTTGCAGGTGTTAGTTTTTTTTTTCAGCCAGCTCAGTCCCATTGTTGCACGAGCATGTTTTGCCAGTTTACCACTGACTTAAGCAGCGCTGGTATTAGAGTGAGATGTGGAGCTAAATTTTGCTCAATGCTCACTTTTCTGAGGCTAACACCGGCTTGAAGAAAACTTGTAATACCAGCGTTGGCTTAAGTGAGCGGTAAGAAAAAAGGCTCGTTAGCGCCGCACAGCCTTACCGACAAAAACTCGTAATCTAGCCGATTGTTTGTTTTTTTTGGGTGGGATTCTCTGGGAGGGAGAGGTGGGAAAATATTTGCTTCTTGTCTTTAATAAAATCTGGATTATTTAGGCACCAAAGTTAGAATAATCTGAATTTTATGGCAAGACTGTATGCTTCAAATTTTGCATATTTTAATGACCTTAAAGAACAGAATAGAAAGAATGAAAATCAGGATAAAACAAAGGCCGAAGACCAATAGGCCATTACCAACAAGTATTGAAGGCTACAGCCCGATAGAAAAGCATGAGAGGCTAAAGCTCCCATAAAAGAATCAGTTTCAAAAGAAAGGGGAATTTCCTCCTCATACATGAACCATTTAATACACCTAGCCAAAGTAGGGGTAGACACCAGGCAGTGGGGAGGAATGAAAGAAATTAGTAAAAGTCCTGTCTAAGAACCACAAAGGCTCTCTGTCCTAAAAAGGTACATTTTAAGGCAAAAGGCAACACAAAGCTGGGGATCCCCTGGAAAATAAGTGTAGAACAGAGATTTAGAGGATGACTTGGTCCTGTGAGAAATTGAAAAGGAAACACCTTCTGGCATGAAAGAGGCAGAGTAAACTTCAAGAGCCCTAATGTCTGAAACTTATCAAAATAACCCCAGGCAAAGAAGCATGGCCAACTTTGCTGAAAGTTGTTTAAGGGAAAGGCACGGATTGGAAGGAACGGATTGGAAGGCCAGCCCCTAAGGAAAAAAAAGAACCAAAATGGCATCCCAGAGACTCGAATAACGAGATTGGGGACAGTTCTTGAACTGAAAAGCCTGAAGAAGGCAGCACACTAAAAGACGTCTACCAGAGGGAACACCCTCAAAGGGAAGATCTCCTATTAAAATGGCTGAACGGAGAATAGATTGACAGTACGGTATGCCTTCCCTTGAGAAAAAAGTTCAGTGAGGAAATTCACAATCATGGGAGGAGAGGCAGAAAAGGCATCAATGTGTCTTCCTACATACCAATGCACCAAGACTGCCCAGACTAAAGCATAACATTTTCTAGTACCTGGGGTCCAAGATTCATGCAGAAGGAGGGAAGCCTCTTGTGAATGGCCTTCGGAAGACCATGATCTGCTGAAATCTGCCAGAGAAGGAGCATCAGACGGTCCTGGATCAAAAGAGGGTGAGGGCAATTCTGAGCATCCACCAGGAGATTGGGGAGATTGGAAAGCAGATGAGGAGGAGCTGAGCACATCTCCAAGAGAACAGTAAACCATGGCTGAGTCGACCACCAGGAAGTGATCAGAGACAAGAGGAACTGAGAACGCCAAACAAAAAAAAGTTCTGAGCAATGAGGGGCCAAAAAGCTCCTAAATCTTGAGGAAAACTTTACGATTCAGCATCCAGTCACTAGAATCCCTCCAATGATGAAAAAAACAGTCAGCTGTGAAATTGGACACCTCGGAAGGAAATGGGCATGGACAGAAATCCGGAGATCCAAGCAAAACTAATAAAACTGGGAAGTGAGATCTGAGAAAGTTTTTGATTGAGTCCAAACCCGTCCAAGGGCCTCTGGTAGAAACATTTCCACAGGAAGCAACCCAGCCTTAAAGAATGTCATAGATGAAAAAAGAATGAAATCTGGGGCAAAGACAAATAATTGCCCTGCTATTCCATGCCCATGTGTAGATGCCACCAAGACATTTCTGTTCGAACTTAGTTTGTTGGGAAAATCTACTAATAGTAAGAACAAGTCTCCCAAAAGGACTGGATCTTTAACAGTTGCATGGCCCGATAGTGGAGGAGGATAAAAGGCAGATGATTCTTGACAATTGGTGGATGGAGATAGAGACTGTGGTGAGAGCTGATCGGAACTCTAACTTGATCCATTCTATCTTTCCCTGAGGAAGAAGAAACTGACCCTGTATCACATCTTTGGGGAAACCTAGGAACAGTAACAGTTGTAAAGGTACCCGGCTTGATTTCTCTACGTTGATTACAAACCCAAGAGAACTGAGGAGATCAGACATGTTGCACAGCTTGGAAAATAAAAGGTCATTGTCCTGAGCCATGAGTAAAATGTCTTCCAGGTAAATCACAAGATGAAAACCACATGCCCGAAGACAAGCCACCACTGGTTTGAGAAATTTCATGAAGCACCAGGGGGTGGAGCTGAGACCAAACGGAAGGCAGGTTAACTGCTAAAAATGATCTGCCCAATTAAAAGAATTTGTGTCAGTGAGGAGCCATGGGCAATGTAAAATAAGCATCTTTTAAATCCAGACGCACCATCCAGTTGTTCGAATGGAGCAGATCTGTTAGCATTTGAATGCCCTCCATCTTGAACAAAATAGTTGAGAGCCCTCTGATTGATGACTCAACGTTATCCCCACAGACTTTTTAGAGAAAAAAAAACAGGTTGCTCAGGAAACCATCTGGAGCATCCCAAGGAACTGGTTTTATAGCTTCTTTCGACTGCAGAGACAAAACCTACTCTTTGATAAGATTCTGACCCACCAGGGACAAACACATGGGTTTGGGGTACTGTGACTGAAAAGGAGGGCAAATTAATTATATGACAAATCCTTGAACAGTCAGGAGAATCCATGGGTCTATGGTAACTGTTAATCATATTTGGAAAACAATAGGTGAGTCTGCCCACAAATGGAAGGTGGGCAGAAGAAGAGAATAGAGGACTCACCTTGTACTGCATGGGGGGGTGGGTTGGATTGCACGTTGGTCGGGTCCTTGAAGGCCTAGATCAGTATGTGAACATAACTCTGTTGTATACCCCAGAGGCATATTGGAGCTGGTTGACAGAGAAGAAAGAGATTGAGGCTATGCTTTTATTGTGGCTCTAACTCCCACCAACTAAAGAATTGTGATAATTAGCTGGGAAAAGCCAATGCATAGAGGATAATACTGGGGAACCTCTAAGCATGGTCACTACTAAATCCCCTCACTCCTCTCATATCCTGGTACCTGTTACCCTTCTCTCCTTCAGAATTCTGTCCACGCTCAAGCCTTCATTGATTCAGGGGCACCTGGTAATTTTCTGGATCATCGTTTTATGATTTGGGCAGGGTTGCCTTTTCTGCAGAAAATACATTGCCTCAAAATAACTACTCTGAATCGCACTCCCTGACCGTGGGAGTCCTTCATACTGAACAGTTGCAGTTTGATGTCATTCATTCCCCAGCACAGCCTGTCATCCTTGGTCTTCCTTGGGTTCATATACATAAAACGCAATTTGACTGGACTGAGGGTCAGTTGGCCTCCTGGGGTACATCCTGCTTCCACTCCTGCCTGGCTACAGTTACTGCTCTGCACCACATCCCCATAGTCAGGCTACAAACTCCTTCCAGCCTTCTCTAAATATACACAGATTTTACAGATGTGTTTGAAAAGAAAGCAGCTGGTGTGCTGCCACCTCACCGTCCTTACGACTGCAAAATGTATTTATTTCCTGGAGCCCCACTTCCTAAAGGGAGAACTTATCCACTCTCCAAAGCTGAAATCAAGGCCATGGAGGACTATATTCAAGAGAACCTAGCTAAAGGTTTTATTCTCCCTTCCTCTTCTTCTGCCAGGGCTGGCTTCTTTTTGTCAGTAAGAAAGATGGTGAGCTCAGACCCTGCATTGACTACAGAGCCCTAAACAACATCACCATCAAGAATTGCTATCCTATTCCCTTAATCACTGAACTTTACGATTCACTCCAAGATGCTCGCTACTTCACTAAGATGGATCAACGTGGGGCGTACAATCTTATTTGTATATTCCCAGGGCATGAATGGAAGACTGCCTTTAACATGAGATCAGGGCTTTACGAAAACCTCATAATGCCATTTTGCCCCTGCAGTCTTCCAGGCATTTGTCGATCATGTATTCCATGACCTCTTCAATCACATTGTCATTGTCTACCTGGATAGCATCCTTATTTTCTCCTCCACCCTTGAGGAGCATCATGAACACGTGAGACAGGTACTTCTACGTCTTAGAGACAATTCTCTGGTAGCCAAACTGGAAAAATCTGAGTTCGATCAAGTTCAGATCCAGTTCCTTGGCTATGTCATCTCAAAGGAGGGTTTTGCCATGGATCCTTTAAAGCTCACCGCAGTTCTGTAATGGCCTCAACCCACTTCATTAAAGGAACAACAGAGATTGTGGGGTTCTCCAATTTGTACCGCAAGTTTATAAAGAACTTTTCCCAAATAGTTGCTCCACTTACTGAGTTGACATAACGGAACAAAGACTGTAAAATTTTGCCTCCTGAAGCCGTAGATGCCTTCTCTCATCTGAAAAAGGCCTTTTGTTCTGCTCCTGTGCTCTGCCATCCTGATCCTGACCTGCAGTTCACTTTAGAGGTTGATGCCTCTGAAATAGGTCTGGAGCAGTCCTAACCCAAAGTGATACTTCGACCTCCAAGTTGCACCCTGTAGCCTTTTTCTCTAAACGCTTTACTCCTGCAGAGAGGAATTACGATGTGGGTAATCATGAACTCTTAGCCATTAAAATTGCCCTGACTGAATGGCGTCATTGGCTAGAGGGTATCACCAATCTCATTCAGATTCTCACTGACCACAAGAATCTGATGTACCTAGAGACTGCTCATCGACTCAATCCTCGACAGGCCAGGTGGACCTTGTTCTTTTCCCATTTTAACTTTGTGGTCTCTTATCTTCCTGGGACCAAAAACAAGAAGGCTGATGCCCTTTCTTCTGAAGTAACTAGTGAAAACTTCATACCCCCCTCCTGTGTGTTTGCTCAACTTAACACCACTCTTCTTCAAAGACTGCAACGTGCCCAGTCTAGAAAGCCTCCTGAATCCCCCGCGGCTGCCGATATCTTCTTTGTACCTCTGAACCTATGCACCCCTGTGCTATCCTGGGCTCATGATAGTAAACTTTCAGGACATCCTGGTTTGACAAGGACTTTTAAGCTTCTTTCCCAACATGTACGGTGGCCTACCATGAAGTCTGACGCTCAGGATTATGTGAAAGCCCTCATGACTTGTGCTGCAATGAGACTCCCCAATACTTACCTTCTGGCTTACTCCAACCATTGTCCATTCCCAAACAGCCTTGGACACATATAACAATGGACTTCATTGTGGACCTCCCTCCTTCTGACCATCATACAGTTATCTGGGTTGTGGTGGATCGATTTGTACCCTTAAAGAAACTGCCATCTGCCCAAGAATTATCATCTCTTTTTCTGTTGCATGTGGTACGACTTCATGGCATTCCCGTGAATATTGTTTCCACTAGAGGTCCACAATTCATCTTCCTCAGACTAATGGGCTAACTGAGAGTGAATCAAGATCTCGAAGCCTATCTCAGTAACTTTGTTAATTCTCTCCATACCAACTGGTCTGAGTTGTTACCCCTAGCTGAGCTGGCAAGGAACACTCATTGGCACCATTCTTTATGATGTTCTCCATTTCAAGCCGCAGCAGGTTACCAACTTTGTGTCTTTTGTCTTTCTGCTCAGTCCACAGGAGTTCCTGCTGCAGACCGATACATTACTAATCTCACCACTCATTGGCAACATATTCGCTCTCAGTTACATTCAGCTGTCTTCAGATACTAGAGGTTTGCTGATCATCATAGAGCTTCTGTACATCCTGTTTCGGTAGGTGAACGTGTTTGGGTCTCTACTCGACATATTCGTCTACATCAACCCAGTCACAAATTAGGGCCTAAGTTTATCGGTCCTTACAAAGTCCTGAAAAGACGGTCTCCTGTTGCCTACAAAGTGGCCTTGCCAAGAACCCTGCGCATACATCCAGTCTTGCACATCTCACTGGCAGTGGCGTCACTAAGGGGGTGCTGGGGGTGTGGGCTGCACCTGGGTGACACCCTCCAAGGGGTGACACCAAAAATTTTTTATTGAAAATTCAAAAGAAATACAATGTTGAGATGCATAGATTTTTTTTATTAGAGGGGCTGGCATTTGTGAACATTAGTGGGACTGGGGAAGTTGTAGATACACAATTTTTTAGCCCCTTGAGCCAGTGCTGCAATTTCAACAAATAGTTTTCCCAGCTGCTTTTGCTTGTTTGTACTTTGCTTCTCCTCTGCCCAATTTCTCTATGAATGTTATGGGCGTGCCGTGGGGCTTGCAAAGTTGCGCTGCTAGCCAAAACCTGCCTGCCTATCTGTGCTCACTGCTCAGTGACATGTGGAGCAGTGGAGTCACTCATTGCTGTGCTGTCTCTCTAAACGGGAAATGGGAAATCGTGAGGGGATGCCTGGCATCTGACCGCATGACTGTTTGACACTGTCTCTAAAGTGAAAGGAGCCACGTATGATGCCCACCAGACATTTACGGTTACGGTACACTAAGTGCACACTGAACGGGTAGGAGGGCGGGTGGGGGTCTGGGGGTGAGCAGAGTGCAGAGGGGATTGGCCATAAGAAGCGGTAGGCACGCAGCCCGGGGCTGTGCACTGACAGACTTGGAACAGAGTCAGAGAGCAGAATTTTCATAGTTTGCGCGCCTAAACCTTTTCTTCAGTGATTTATTTTAGAGTGCTCTATTTTTCTTTCATTTGATGATCTGCTGAGCCAGGGAGCAGCTCTAAAGCATGAGCTTTATAATTAATGCAGTGCAGTTTACATATTTTGTATGTGTGTGTCTGAGTTGTTGTGTGTGTGTGTGTCAGTGTTTTTGTGTGTGTGTTTTTGTGTGTGTGTCTGAGTGTGTTTCCGAGTGTTTGTGTGTGCATTTGAGTATGTTTTTAAGTGTGTCTGAGTGTATGTTCGTGTGCCTGTGTTTTTGTGTGTTTCTGCTTTCTGGGGGGGTGACACCATAACTTACCGTGCCGGGTGACACCAACCCTAGTGACGCCACTGCTCACTGGTCAAGCCCTACATCAAAAAATAGATATACTTGGCTCTGAGCAACTCCTCCGCTCCTGGTCCATGGTAACCCTGAATATGAGGTTGCTAAGATCCTGGACTCCAGATACAGGCACAGACAACAACAGTATCTTGTACATTGGAAGGGTTACACTGTGGTAGATCGTTCCTGGGTTCCTGCCCGTGATGTGCATGCTCCCTCTTTGGTCTCCTGATTCCATGCTGCTCATCTTTTGAAGACGACTCTGGTTCCCGGAGAGAACCCTTGAGAAGGGGGCAATGTCACACCATTCTGGCTGTTGCCAGGGATGCGGCACTTGCTGCTCTGGCCATTTTCAGGGAAGAGTCAGCTCCTGTGTGCGTGCAGTGGTGACATAATTGCCGCACGTCTCTTCCACTTTGAAGCCGGTCAGGATCTCCTGTGGCGTGAATCCTGCGCCTATGTAAGTTGCTAATTTTCTACCTATCACTTCCCAAGTATAGGTGTTACCTAGTGTGCTCCTGGTGTTATTATACTTTATGCTGGCTTGTAATTCTGTTGCTGAACTCTGCCTGTCAGACCACTTTGCCTGCTTAACCCCTGAACTACTGGATTGCTGTACTGTTGCTGAACTCTGCCTGTCTTTTTCCACTATGCCTGCTTACCCCTGAACTACTGGATTGCTATACTGTTGCTGAATTCTGCCTGTCTGACCACTCTGCCTGTTTAACCCCTGAACTACTGGATTGCTATACTGTTGCTGAATTTTGCCTGTCTAACCATCCTAGTGGTTTATCCCTGAAGTGTTGTGCTCCTGGATTTCCTTTTGTTGATGACTCCTGCCTGTCCCTGGTCCTTCTATTGGTTTACCCCTGAACTGCTATACTGCTGGATTGCCTTCCAGTTACCGCAAAGGACTACCCTGTCTACTGTGAGTACTGCTTACCTCATTTTACAAACTCTCTCTGCTCTGGGATATTTCCTATTATTCCACTTGATGAAGACTACTGGCCAAGTTTGGTCTGATAGAGGAATATCCCACAAGCATTACATTATACTTGGGCCATGGACCCAAATGAGGTAGCAAGAGCAGTCTGCCTCCAGGGACTGACGCTAGGAACCCATGCTATACACCTGCAGAATGTGGATACCAAACTAGAAGACTACTGGCCAAGTTTGGACAGTCCCGCATGGCTGACGTGCATAAGAGCCGAGACCGCAAGGTGGAGGAAGCCAGAAGATGGCTGCTCAGGCAGAAGCGCAAACCACTTGGGAGAAGCCTCCTCCCCAAGATCTCGAACAGGGGCAGCTGTGATCCCGTGTGGCCAACCTACTGGTAAGATCCAAGTCGAACAACCCATGTTCAGCGGAGGTACTAGAACCGCCACTGCAAGAACACTATTCCACTAACAAATTCAACAGTAGTACAATATTTAGCAAAGCAAGGTATAATAATAATAAGAAAATAAACAATTTGAAAAATAATGAGAACATAATAAAATAAAAATAAAATAATATTAAATAATATTAAATATATGCAAATAAAATAATGAATTCCAAAGTAAGTACATGACATCAGGTAGGCAAGAAGGTTTAGCACAACATTTATTTTGAGAAAGTTTGCAAAAACCAATATAGATCACCTGCTGTCTGGAAGGCATCAAAGAAAAGAGGCAGTTATTTCCTGTATATACGTGGTTATAATACCTGCTCACTGCTGAATGGTTGTTTTTTTGTTACTATGTTATTTGTCTTTTCTTTGCTACCGTTTGAGAGTTAGTAAATATAAAATATGAAACCTCCTGTCTTGCCATAAAATTAGGAGGTATGTTCTGTGATCAGGACCTCTCTCTCAAAATCCCTGAAGAGAATGTGAAAGAGTGAGGAACAGGTGCAGCTGCACTGATTGCTTGCAGCCCCCTGGACAGAGAGAGATCATCAGGTGCAGTCGAACCTTGTGACTGCAGTGCAGTGAAGAGATTATCATTTTCAGCCTGCATTCTGTGTGTCTGTGCATGTGTGTGTGCATTTGTGTGTCTGTATGTGTGTCTGTGCATGCGAGTGTGCATGTGTGTGTCTGTGTGTCTGTGCATGCGTGTGTGTATTTGTGTGAGTGTGCATGTCTGTGTGTCTGTGCATGTGTGTGTGTATTTGTGTGTCTGTCCATGCGAGTGTGCATGTGTGTGTCTGTGTGTCTGTGCATGCGAGTGTGCATTTGTGTGTCTGTGTGTCTGTGCATGTGTGTGTGTATTTGTGTGTCTGTGCATGTGAGTGTGCATGTCTGTGTGTCTGTGCATGTGTGTGTGTATTTGTGTGTCTGTCCATGCGAGTGTGCATGTGTGTGTCTGTGTGTCTGTGCATGCGTGTGTGCATTTGTGTGTCCGTGTGTCTGTGCATGCGTGTGTGCATTTGTGTGTCTGTGTGTCTGTGCATGCGTGTGTGCATTTCTATGTCTGTGTGTCTGTGCATGCGTGTGTGCATTTGTGTGTCCGTGTGTCTGTGCATGCGTGTGTGCATTTGTGTGTCCGTGTGTCTGTGCATGCGTGTGTGCATTTGTGTGTCTGTGTGTCTGTGCATGCGTGTGTGCATTTGTGTGTCGGTGTGTCTGTGCATGCGTGTGTGCATTTGTGTGTCTGTGTGTCTGTGCATGCGTGTGTGCATTTGTGTGTCTGTGTGTCTGTGCATGCGTGTGTGTATTTGTGTGTATGTGTGTCTGTGCATCCATGTGTGCATTTGTGTGTCTGTGCATGCGTGTGTGCATTTGTGTGTATGTGTGTCTGTGCATGCGTGTTTGTATTTGTGTGTCTAAGCATGCAAGTGTGCATGTGTGTGTCTGTGTGTCTGTGCATGCGAGTGTTTATGTGTGTGTCTGTGTCTGTGCATGTGTGTGTGCATTTGTGTGTGCATTTGTGTTGTGTGTCTGTCTGTGTGCACGTGTGTGTGTAATGCTGAGGAAAGGGGGAAAAAAGCATAATATGCACTCTTTGAAATACTGGAAAAGGGGTACACAGAAGACCTATTATGCAGGCCACAGAGAGTGTGCTAGGCACTGAATGCTTTGCTCTTTTGTGAATGCAGAGTGTAGAGTAGGCAGGTCAAATGTGCAGCTACACTCAGCTGAGACATAAGGCTCCATGTATTAAAAGGTGAGTGGACAAGCTTTTCAATGTGAGAAGTCTGCTCACCTTCGTGGCATACGGGCAGCGGATCCTGTTTGTCCGCTGCCCGTATGTATCATTACATGCTTAATTGATCTTTTCTCTTGCAACCAATCCTGTGAGAGAAGGGTCTGTCAATCACCCTAAGCGAGTAAGTTCGGGGTGATTTCTCTTTGCCTCCTCAGACCGCTGCTTCTTACATTGTGGGAAGCAGGCTCACATGTGCAAACCTCCCCCGCAAGAGCTCTGGAGCAGCTTACGCTGCTTAGTACATGGAGTCCATAGCCGTTTTTCTTTTAATTATCAGATTTATAGATTATTATGGGAATTTAAAAGACTACTGTAGAAATCTATAAATATTTCCCAGTACAACCATTATTATTTTTCATTTAGACCATGGGAATGAAATTTGTTATATATATATATATATATATATATATATATATATATATATATATATATATATGTGTGTGTGTGTGTGTGTTTTAGTTGAATTATAATTTAGCCTCAGATATGAGTATGGCTCATGATATAGCAGAGCAGCTATTTTACTTTGTAACACGGCTCCCAGAGGTCTAATCTCTATCACTCTGCAATTAGTTGCCTCAGCCTTCCCCAAATCTGAATATCATGGTTATTTTAAATGGAGAGTATTGTTTTCTATAGTACAATTTGAGCAGGTTTAAGTGATTATGTTATAATTTTCCCACAGCTATACAGCAAATGCTTAAAGGGACATGAAACCCAAATTTATTTCTTTTGTGATTCAGAGAGAGAATACAATTTTAAACAACTTTCTAATTTACTTCTATTATCTATTATATACCATTCTCCTGGTATCATTTGTTGAAGGAGCAGCAATGCACTAATGGTTTCTAACTGAACAGATGGGTGAGCCAATGACAATTAATATATATCTGCAGCCACCAATCAACAGCTAGAACCTAGGTTATTTGCTGCTCTTGAGCTTACCTAGATAAACCTTTCAGCAAAGGATAACAAGAGAAGGAAGCAAATGAAAGTAACCAGCTGTTTTACCAGCCCTTAAAAGTGCTTTTTGCGGGGCATTGCCCCAAAGTAATCAGCTCTTTTACCTGTAAAACAAAATATGATCGGAACAGCCAATAGAATGCAAGCTCAATCCGATTGGCTGATTGGATCAGCCAATAAGATTTAACTTCAATCTGATTGGCTGATTGAATCGGCCAATCAGATTTTTCCTACCTTAATTCCGATTGGGTGACGTCATTTAAAGGAACCGTCATTCATCGTTCAGTCGTCGGTTGAAGAGGATAATTCCGCGTTGGCTCCTTGGAAGATGGCTCCGCTCCGGATGGATGAAGATTGAAGACGCCGCCTGGATGAAGACTTCTGCAGGATGGAGGACCTCTTCTGCGTCACTTGGATGAAGATTTCGTCCCGGTTGGGTAAAGACGGCTCAAGGTAGGGTGATCTTCAGGGGGTTAGTGTTAGGTTTTTTTAAGGGGGTTTGGGTGGGTTAGAGTAGGGGTATGTGGGTGTTGGGTATTAATGTTGGGGGGTTTGTATTTTTTTTTTACAGGTAAAAGAGCTGATTACTTTGGGGCAATGCCCCGCAAAAAAACCCTTTTAAGCGCTGGTAAAAGAGTTGGTTACTTTGTAATTTAGAATAGGGTAGAGCATTTTTTTATTTTGGGGGGCTTTATTATTTTATTAGGGGGTTAGATTAGGTGTAATTAGTTTAAACTTCTTGTAATTCTTTTTTATTTTCTGTAATTTAGTGTTTGGTTTTTCTTGTACTATAGTTTAGTTAATTTAATTTAATTTAATTTTAGGTAATTGTTAATTTATTTAACTAATTTAATGATAGTGTAGTGTTAGGTTTAATTGCAACTTAGGTTAGGATTTATTTTACAGGTAATTTTGTAAGTATTTTAGCTAGGTAGTTATTGAATAGTTAATAACTATTTAATAACTATTCTACCTAGTTAAAATAAATACAAAGTTGCCTGTAAAATAAAAATGAATCCTAAAATAGCTACAATATAATTATTAGTTATATTGTAGCTATCTTAGGGTTTATTTTATAGGTAAGTATTTATTTTTAAATAGGAATAATTTAGTTAATAATAGTAAGTTTTATTTAGATTTATTAAAATAATATTAAAGTTAGGAGGGTGTTAGTGTTAGACTTAGGTTTATGGGTTAATAAGTTTTATATAGGTGGCGGCGGTATAGGGGGTCAGGATAGGGATTAATAAGTTTAATATAGGTGGTGGCGGGGTCCGGGAGCGGCGGTTTAGGGGTTAATGAGTTTAATGTAGGTGGCGGCGGTGTAGTGGGGGGCAGGATAGGGGTTAATAAATGTAATGTAGGTGGCGCTGGGCTCCGGGTGCGGCGGTTTAGGGGTTAAACAATTTATTTAGTTGCGGCGGGGTCCGGGATCCGCAGGATAGGGGTTAATAACTTGAATATAGGTGGCGGCGGTGTAGTGGGGGCAGGATAGTGGTTAATAGGTATAATGTAGGTAGTGGTTTAGGGGTTAATACATTTATTATAGTTGCGGCAGGGTCCAGGAGCAGCGGTTTAGGGGGTAATAACTTTATTTAGGTGCAGGGGACTCCGAGAGCGGCGGTTTAGGGGGTAAAACAGTGTAGTTTAGTGTGGGTGCTTAGTGACAGGCTATCAAGAAAGCTGCGAAGAAGCCGATGCGATGAGCAGTGAGATTGATGACTGTCAGTTAACAACAGTCCGCTGCTCATCGCTCCGTACTTGGTGCGCGGCTTCTTGACAGCTTATTTGATAACTTTGGCAAACGTATTCAGGTCCGCGGCGATGGTAGGCAAGCTTAGGCGGGCGTATTAGGCCGGCGAATGCAGGTTAGTAGACGGCTTCATAACTAGAGGCCATAGTGTCTCGCACCCACTATGAAATTTGGTAGAGGTTCAGTAATGATCTGGGGGTCTTCAGCAAGATTTATCTTTGTGAAGGATGCATGAATCAAGCCGCGTACAAGGTTATTCTTTTAGAAAATTTGCTTCCTTCTGCTAGAAACATAGTAACATAGATATTGATGGGAGATAAGAGCCATAGGCCCAGCAAGCCTGCAAGTTATTTCCTAACAGTATAAACTTATCTAGTTTGTAGGACAGCCTTATGCTTGTCCCCAGCATTTTTAAAGTCCCCCACAGTGTTTGTCATTACTGCCTCTTGAGGAAGTTTATTCCATAAATCAATCACTCGTTCTGTAAAGAAACTTCCTCAATTTTCCCCAACTCTGTGGATTGTTTTTTCAAGCAGGACAATTCTCCCTGCCACACAGCCAGGTCAATCAAGGTGTGAATGAAAGACGACCAGATCAAGATCCTGTCATGGCCAGCCCAATCTCCAGACTTGAACCCCATTGAAAATCTCTGGAATGTAATCAAGAGGAAGATGGAACGTCACAAGGCAACAAACAAAGCCAAGCTGGTTGTTTTTTTTTTGTGTGCCAGGAGTAATTCTGTTGCGATGTGCTTATCATGACTCGTGATAACTTTAGTGTGCCACTTTTAATCTAGACCAGTGTTTGCAGAATGGATATCCCTTGTAATTTTTCATTAGGGAGGATAGAAGCATTTTTATTCCACTCTCTCACAATTACCATATCTAAAAACCACGATTGCTCAATTCCAGCCCCTTTTAACAATTTAGATTACAAGTGGAGCGCTAATTTATCGCACACCCATAAATGGGAAATTACAAGTGGCTTGTTATTGCTACTGCAAGCTCGCAGTAGCTATCAGCACTCAGAAAATTAACCAGAGAACTATACCTTTACATTGCTGTTTTTGGGAACTATGTGTTCCTTGTACATACATATATATATATATATATATATATATATATATATATATATATACTTATATATATTTATGTGTTAATATGTGTATATAGACATATAAATGCATAAATATATATGTATATACAGGCGTACCTTGGAGATATTGCAAGTTTTATTCCAGACCACTGCAATAAAGTGAATATAGCAATAGAGTGAGTCACACAAATTGTTTTGTTTTCCAATGGATATAAAAGTTATTTTTACACTATACTGTAGTCTATTAAGTGTGTAATAGCATTATGTGTTTAAAAAAGTACATATCTTAATTTAAAAAATGCTTTATTGCTAAATAATGCTATCCATCATCTCAGCCTTCAGGGAGTTAAAATCTTTTTTCCCCCTGCTGGTGTGTATATATATGTTTATATGTGTATATACATTGTGTATTTATATGTTCATGTTTATATATATATATTTATATGTGTATATACATTGTGTATTTATATGTTCATGTTTATATATATATATGTTTATATGTGTATATACATTGTGTATTTATATGTTCATGTGTGTATATATGTTTATATGTGTATATACATTGTGTATTTATATGTTCATGTTTATATATATATATTTATATGTGTATATACATTGTGTATTTATATGTTCATGTGTATATATATATATGTTTATATGTGTATATACATTGTGTATTTATATGTTCATGTGTGTATATATGTTTATATGTGTATATACATTGTGTATTTATATGTTCATGTTTATATATATTTATATGTGTATATACATTGTGTATTTATATGTTCATGTGTATATATATATGTTTATATGTGTATATACATTGTGTATTTATATGTTCATGTGTGTATATATGTTTATATGTGTATATACATTGTGTATTTATATGTTCATGTGAGTTTATATATTTATATGTGTATATACATTGTGTATTTATATGTTCATGTGTATATATATATATATATATATATATATATATATATATGTGTATATACATTGTGTATTTATATGTTCATGTGTATATATATATATGTTTATATGTGTATATACATTGTGTATTTATATGTTCATGTGTGTATATATGTTTATATGTGTATATACATTGTGTATTTATAATGTTCATGTTTATATATATTTATATGTGTATATACATTGTGTATTTATATGTTCATGTGTATATATATATGTTTATATGTGTATATACATTGTGTATTTATATGTTCATGTGTGTATATATGTTTATATGTTTATATACATTGTGTATTTATATGTTCATGTGTGTTTATATGTTTATATGTGTATATACATTGTGTATTTATATGTTCATGTGTATATATATATATATATATATATATATATATATTTATATGTGTATATACCTTGTGTATTTATATGTTCATGTGTATATATATATTTATATGTGTATATACATTGTGTATTTATATGTTCATGTGTATATATATATATTTATATGTGTATATACATTGTGTATTTATATGTTCATGTGTATATATATATATTTATATGTGTATATACATTGTGTATTTATATGTTCATGTGTGTATATATGTTTATATGTGTATATACATTGTGTATTTATATGTTCATGTGTATATATATATATTTATGTGTATATACATTGTGTATTTATATGTTCATGTGTGTATATATATTTATATGTGTATATACATTGTGTATTTATATGTTCATGTGTATATATATATATATATATATATATATATATTTATATGTGTATATACATTGTGTATTTATATGTTCATGTGTGTATATATATTTATATGTGTATATACATTGTGTATTTATATGTTCATGTGTATATATATTTATATGTGTATATACATTGTGTATTTATATGTTCATGTGTGTATATATATATATTTATATGTGTATATACATTGTGTATTTATATGTTCATGTGTATATATGTTTTTATGTGTATATACATTGTGTATTTATATGTTCATTTGTGTATATATGTTTATATGTGTATATACATTGTGCATGTATATGTTCATGTGTATATATACATTTATATATGTATATACATTGTGTATTTATATGTTCATGTGTATATATATGTTTATATGTGTATATACATTGTGTATTTATATGTTCATGTGTGTTTATATGTTTATATGTGTATATACATTGTGTATTTATATGTTCATGTGTTTATATATGTTTATATGTGTATATACATTGCGTATTTATATGTTCATGTGTGTATATATGTTTATATGTGTATATACATTGTGTATTTATATGTTCATGTGTATATATATATTTATATGTGTATATACATTGTGTATTTATATGTTCATGTGTATATATATATATATATATATATATATATATATATATACAGGGAGTGCAGAATTATTAGGCAAATGAGTATTTTGACCACATCATCCTCTTTATGCATGTTGTCTTACTCCAAGCTGTATAGGCTCGAAAGCCTACTACCAATTAAGCATATTAGGTGATGTGCATCTCTGTAATGAGAAGGGGTGTGGTCTAATGACATCAACACCCTATATCAGGTGTGCATAATTATTAGGCAACTTCCTTTCCTTTGGCAAAATGGGTCAAAAAAAGGACTTGACAGGCTCAGAAAAGTCAAAAATAGTGAGATATCTTGCAGAGGGATGCAGCACTCTTAAAATTGCAAAGCTTCTGAAGCGTGATCATTGAACAATCAAGCGTTTCATTCAAAATAGTCAACAGGGTCGCAAGAAGCGTGTGGAAAAACCAAGGCGCAAAATAACTGCCCATGAACTGAGAAAAGTCAAGCGTGCAGCTGCCAAGATGCCACTTGCCACCAGTTTGGCCATATTTATGAGCTGCAACATCACTGGAGTGCCCAAAAGCACAAGGTGTGCAATACTCAGAGACATGGCCAAGGTAAGAAAGGCTGAAAGACGACCACCACTGAACAAGACACACAAGCTGAAACGTCAAGACTGGTCCAAGAAATATCTCAAGACTGATTTTTCTAAGGTTTTATGGACTGATGAAATGAGAGTGAGTCTTGATGGGCCAGATGGATGGGCCCGTGGCTGGATTGGTAAAGGGCAGAGAGCTCCAGTCCGACTCAGACGCCAGCAAGGTGGAGGTGGAGTACTGGTTTGGGCTGGTATCATCAAAGATGAGCTTGTGGGGCCTTTTCGGGTTGAGGATGGAGTCAAGCTCAACTCCCAGTCCTACTGCCAGTTTCTGGAAGACACCTTCTTCAGAGCAGTGGTACAGGAAGAAGTCTGCATCCTTCAAGAAAAACATGATGTTCATGCAGGACAATGCTCCATCACACGCGTCCAAGTACTCCACAGCGTGGCTGGCAAGAAAGGGTATAAAAGAAGAAAATCTAATGACATGGCCTCCTTGTTCACCTGATCTGAACCCCATTGAGAACCTGTGGTCCATCATCAAACGTGAGATTTACAAGGAGGGAAAATAGTACACCTCTCTGAACAGTGTCTGGGAGGCTGTGGTTGCTGCTGCACGCAATGTTGATGGTGAACAGATCAAAACACTGACAGAATCCATGGATGGCAGGCTTTTGAGTGACCTTGCAAAGAAAGGTGGCTATATTGGTCACTGATTTGTTTTTGTTTTGTTTTTGAATGTCAGAAATGTATATTTGTGAATGTTGAGATGTTATATTGGTTTCACTGGTAAAAATAAATAATTGAAATGGGTATATATTTGTTTTTTGTTAAGTTGCCTAATAATTATGCACAGTAATAGTCACCTGCACACACAGATATCCCCCTAAAATAGCTATAACTAAAAACAAACTAAAAACTACTTCCAAAACTATTCAGATTTGATATTAATGAGTTTTTTGGGTTCATTGAGAACATGGTTGTTGTTCAATAATAAAATTAATCCTCAAAAATAAAACTTTCCTAATAATTCTGCACTCCCTGTATATATATTTATATGTGTATATACATTGTGTATTTATATGTTCATGTGTATATATATATTTATATGTGTATATACATTGTGTATTTATATGTTCATGTGTATATATGTTTTTATGTGTATATACATTGTATATTTATATGTTCATTTGTGTATATATGTTTATATGTGTATATACATTGTGCATTTATATGTTCATGTGTGTATATATGTTTATATGTGTATATACATTGTGTATTTATATGTTCATGTGTATATATGTTTATATGTGCATATACATTGTGTATTTATATGTTCATGTGTATATATATATATATATATATATATATATATATTTATATGTGTATATACATTGTGCATTTATATGTTCATGTGTATATATACATTTATATATGTATATACATTGTGTATTTATATGTTCATGTGTATATATATGTTTATATGTGTATATACATTGTGTATTTATATGTTCATGTGTGTTTATATGTTTATATGTGTATATACATTGTGTATTTATATGTTCATGTGTGTATATATGTTTATATGTGTATATACATTGCGTATTTATATGTTCATGTGTGTATATATGTTTATATGTGTATATACATTGTGTATTTATATGTTCATGTGTATATATATATATTTATATGTGTATATACATTGTGTATTTATATGTTCATGTGTATATATATATATGTTTATATGTATATACACATATAAACATATATATATATACAGGGAGTGCAGAATTATTAGGCAAATGAGTATTTTGACCACATCATCCTCTTTATGCATGTTGTCTTACTCCAAGCTGTATAGGCTCGAAAGCCTACTACCAATTAAGCATATTAGGTGATGTGCATCTCTGTAATGAGAAGGGGTGTGGTCTAATGACATCAACACCCTATATCAGGTGTGCATAATTATTAGGCAACTTCCTTTCCTTTGGCAAAATGGGTCAAAAAAAGGACTTGACAGGCTCAGAAAAGTCAAAAATAGTGAGATATCTTGCAGAGGGATGCAGCACTCTTAAAATTGCAAAGCTTCTGAAGCGTGATCATCGAACAATCAAGCGTTTCATTCAAAATAGTCAACAGGGTCGCAAGAAGCGTGTGAAAAACCAAGGCGCAAAATAACTGCCCATGAACTGAGAAAAGTCAGGCGTGCAGCTGCCAAGATGCCACTTGCCACCAGTTTGGCCATATTTCAGAGCTGCAACATCACTGGGGTGCCCAAAAGCACAAGGTGTGCAATACTCAGAGACATGGCCAAGGTAAGAAAGGCTGAAAGACGACCACCACTGAACAAGACACACAAGCTGAAACGTCAAGACTGGTCCAAGAAATATCTCAAGACTGATTTTTCTAAGGTTTTATGGACTGATGAAATGAGAGTGAGTCTTGATGGGCCAGATGGATGGGCCCGTGGCTGGATTGGTAAAGAGCAGAGAGCTCCAGTCCGACTCAGACGCCAGCAAGGTGGAGGTGGAGTACTGGTTTGGGCTGGTATCATCAAAGATGAGCTTTTGGGGCCTTTTCGGGTTGAGGATGGAGTCAAGCTCAACTCCCAGTCCTACTGCCAGTTTCTGGAAGACACCTTCTTCAAGCAGTGGTACAGGAAGAAGTCTGCATCCTTCAAGAAAAACATGATGTTCATGCAGGACAATGCTCCATCACACGCGTCCAAGTACTCCACAGCGTGGCTGGCAAGAAAGGGTATAAAAGAAGAAAATCTAATGACATGGCCTCCTTGTTCACCTGATCTGAACCCCATTGAGAACCTGTGGTCCATCATCAAATGTGAGATTTACAAGGAGGGAAAACAGTACACCTCTCTGAACAGTGTCTGGGAGGCTGTGGTTGCTGCTGCACGCAATGTTGATGGTGAACAGATCAAAACACTGACAGAATCCATGGATGGCAGGCTTTTGAGTGACCTTGCAAAGAAAGGTGGCTATATTGGTCACTGATTTGTTTTTGTTTTGTTTTTGAATGTCAGAAATGTATATTTGTGAATGTTGAGATGTTATATTGGTTTCACTGGTAAAAATAAATAATTGAAATGGGTATATATTTGTTTTTTGTTAAGTTGCCTAATAATTATGCACAGTAATAGTCACCTGCACACACAGATATCCCCCTAAAATAGCTATAACTAAAAACAAACTAAAAACTACTTCCAAAACTATTCAGATTTGATATTAATGAGTTTTTTGGGTTCATTGAGAACATGGTTGTTGTTCAATAATAAAATGAATCCTCAAAAATAAAACTTGCCTAATAATTCTGCACTCCCTGTATATATATTTATGTGTATATACATTGTGTATTTATATGTTCATGTGTATATATATATTTATATGTGTATATACATTGTGTATTTATATGTTCATGTGTGTATATATATTTATATGTGTATATACATTGTGTTATATGTTCATGTGTATATATATATATATATTGATATGTGTATATACATTGTGTATTTATATGTTCATGTGTATATATATTTATATGTGTATATACATTGTGTATTTTTATGTTCATGTGTATATATATATATTTATATGTGTATATACATTGTGTATTTATATGTTCATGTGTGTATATATGTTGGGAAAATGGTGCTGGTAGACTTGATCATCACAGGGTTGCCATAAACCTTCAATTTGTAAAATGAGCAAAATCTGCAATGCGCAATAAAGCGAAGCGCAATAAAACAAGACATGCCTGTATTAAAATACATATATATTTAACATTTGCTGCCCATCGCTGCTGGACTTACCCCCTTTGCCGCGCTAGGTTTTCATGCCGTGTCTCACGACATGAGAAATAGGCTCCCATTGGAGCCTATGAAAGCATGCTCTCATGCGCGCAATGCTTCCATGCAATGTGAATCATGTTCGCATTGTGACTATCTTGTAATGCCAGTGCACATTTGCTTGTGCTGGTAATACTAAGTGAAGTGCAAATATCACTTCTGGAAAACTATTTTGCGCTCGACTTGTAATCTAGCCCTTAATTTGGTGAAATAAGAAGCCGTGAGTAAATACTCAACTCCTTCAACAACCTTTATTATCTGGAGGTGCAACTGCCCCAAACTTGATGTTGTACCATGAAGCTGCCAGACTCTCACATATACAGCTTGGAGAGATGTCACCTCTGCTAGATGCTGAAAAGAATTGGAACAGACCTCCTTACCCTCAGGATTTCTACTAAAAGATCTATTTATATCTCTAAACATTCTAGGCCCAACTTGCTTCTTTTTAACTTTATCATTAGAGTCAATTTCAAATGTTTGAATAAAATACATTCTATTCTGAGAATCGCTCCCTATCCATCTTTTTCCCACTTTATACAAGGACTTCTATCAGCCCTTCCAGATTCTCACCCTATGCTATGACAGGCCTGTGGGGTTACTTTAGTGAGAGACTTACATTAAGACAACACCATTGGTTCCTTTCCACAATTTCAAGAGAGGTTCAATCCCCCACCTCCCCTACATTTTAAATTTTCAGACTCAAGAGTTTCTTTCAATCTTGGGGTTTCTTAAGCTCCCAACCACTGATAAAGTCATTAATTATACCATACTTAGAAATCTTGCTCGCTCCTCTTTTTCACAAATCGACTCCAATATATTAGTGGACAGAGTCCCTGTCTTTCTCCTGTGACATGCCACCCTGGATGAGAGCAATATTTATAACTTATCCGTTGTGTCACTATTTACAAACTCTACCTCAACATTCTATTGCAATTTCATCTTACTCCTGTGTGTTTATTTAAAATGTCTTCTATCAACTCCCCCAGATGTTAATGAGACTATAAAGCATTAAAGGGACACTTAACATTTGAAAACTCTTATCTTAATTTGATATATACATCTATGATATCCATATTTGTAATAGGCTTTGCGTGTCAGATTACTACTGTTCAATGAAATTTCAATGTAAAATATTAATTGCTTTCCAAACCCACCGTTATAACATGTAGTTTGAATAACCTGAGTTATTAATATGGCCAATTTGCCCCGTACTGTGCATGCGCAAGCAATCCAACAGGTCACCATATACGTCTGTGTATTCAAAGCGGCAATCTGTGCATGTGCAATACACGGGATTTAATTGTGCATGCGCTGGGTGATGCAACAATGCCTTAATGATATTTACGAAAAGGCTTTGTGATTGGAGGCAAGAATTTGCATTGCAGGCACTGTTAAAGTGGATTTGGCTTGTATGACGTTTATTCCAGAATATGATATATGCTATAATTACGATAATAACGCTCATTTTCAAATAAAAGTGGGTAAATTATGATTGTTAATTTATGTAGATTGGATTTATATAATTTTATTACATGAAAAAATAAAAAGTTTTGGAATCCTTTAAGCACTCACTCAGAAATCTAGTAGCCCTGTCCTCGTATCCTTAAACTGTGGTCCCAAGTGTCCTGTTACTGTTTAACACAACTGATCCCCTAGCAGAATTTGTTCACTTTCATCTCAGATGTCTTCTTTTCCCCCACCTAAACTTCTGCACTTATTTATTCATGGCAGTCAAATTGGTCCTGACTCGAGTATGGATTTAAAGACAACCCCAAAGATGGTCCCATGTTTTTGAAATTATGAACTATTTTAAAGCAATGGAATTTTATGGGGTCAATTTATCAAGCTCCGTACAGCGCTTGATGCCCCGTGTTTCCGGCGAGCCTTCAGGCTCGCCGGAAACAGAAGTTATGAAGCAGTGGTTTAAAGACCACTGCTCCATATCCTGTCCGCCTGCTCTGAGGCAGAGGACAGAAATCAACCCAATCAAATACGATTGGGTTGATTGACACCCCCTCCTAGCATCCGCAAATCTTCAGGGGGCGGCATTGCACCAGCAGTTCACAAGAACTGTTGGTGCAATGATAAATGCTGACAGCGTATGCTGTCGGTATTTATCAATGTGCAGCGGACATGATGCGCTACATCGAATCATGTCCGCTCGCACATTAATAAATTGATCCCTATGTCTTTACAATGAATAATAACATTCACCTCCATTATCTTTACTGGAAGTTGTGGACCTAGGATGACTCTGTGGTATTAACTACATCACTCCTTTCTTGACATATGATCCAAAATTACTTTGGGGTGGGGCTAAGGGGTACCCCCTTTGGAGGGATACTGTTAAAATTAATTTAATATTAGTTATTTACAACATTTATAGATTTTATCAATCACTAATAATGGTGTCCCTCCTCTCCTTTATAACTTTCCCATAGTATTAAGTATTTTATCACAATTTCTTTTAGTATTCATAATTAAATATTTTATAGTATAATCTCAAGGTGTTTAAAGTCCTTTTAAGGTTTTTATTTTGTTGTCCATAATCTTTCTCAGCTCTTTATAAAGAATTACAAATAGTGGGGTTTTTCTTTTTTTTTTTTTTTTTCCCAATATGTAGCGTTACGTCCACCCACTCACTGCACAAAAAACTAAAGAGGTGGAAAGAACACATGCTATTTGCAAGTCCAATTCTGCTTTTCAAGGACATCTTTGGAATTTGTTTGTAGTTGTTTCATATATATATATATATATATATATATATATATATATATATATATATATATATATATTTTTTACAATCAGCTTAATTGACTGAGACAAACAAAAGCATATAGTGGCAGATATTACTTTACATCTCAATGGAGGCTTTTGTACAGCACAAAATGAAAAAGGTACATTGGCTTTTTACTCCTGGTAGGTAAATGCATTTCTAACACTATACAAAATATTAGTCATTCAATTCTAAACTGTTGAATTGCTGTAGTTTTACAGAAAGGTACTTAAGCTTTGAGAAGAAGAACAGACAATACACATTTTCTTTTAGTTTAAGACAGCTGCCTCCATTATATATTCTTTATTTTTTCACTTGCTTTTCTGCATGGTAAACACTCACATTTTAAGGTAATTATGCTGGCCATCTTGTGATAGCTCCAAATTGCTTTGTCTCTTTATTTTTAGCTGGCTGGTTCAGAGAGGGGTTGATGATACATTTTTTTCAAGTAGAAAGTATTACCATCTGGTGTTTAAAGGGATATTAAACTTGAAACAAAACCTTCCATAAAATGTTTCATTATGCAATATAAAAAATACAACATACTTACATTTTTGATTTTGGCTTTTTTCCTATAATTGAATTTTTTTTTTTAACTTTATTACCAGAAAAGCTAGAGTGTATTCTGAAGACCTTAGGTCAGTGACCCAACCAATCGAATACAATGATTGCCTGATCAGTTCAGGAACTAGAGTGTATCCTGAAGACTTTAGGTCAGTGACTCAACCAATTGAATACGATTGCCTGATCCGTACAGGAACTAGAATGTATCCTGACAACTTCAGTTTTTTTTAACATTTCTCCCAGAAAAGCTAGAGTGTATCCTGAAGACTTCAGGTCATTGACCCAGGCAATAGAAGACAATGAATGCCTGATCAGTGCAGGAACTAGAGTGTATTCTGAATACTTCAGATCAGTGACCCAACTAATCGAATACGATTGCCTGATCAGTGCAGGAACTAGAGTGTATCCCGAAGACTTCAGATCAGTGACCCAACTAATTGAATATGATTGCCTGTTAAGTGCAGGGACTAGAGTGTATTCTGAATAC
This sequence comes from Bombina bombina, assembly GCF_027579735.1. Classification (NCBI taxonomy): domain Eukaryota; kingdom Metazoa; phylum Chordata; class Amphibia; order Anura; family Bombinatoridae; genus Bombina; species Bombina bombina. The sequence goes on from NC_069508.1 coordinate 107,649,238, forward strand.
TTCAGATTAGTGACCCAACTAATCAAATTCAATGGTTGCCTGATCAGTGCAGGAACTAGAGTGTATCCCGAAGACTTCCAACCAACTGAATACAATGATTGCATGCTAAGTGCAGGAGCTTGTTTAGATATGTCTATAATTGGTCTCATGCAGTAAAGGACATAATATATTATAAATTATCTAACAATATGTCAGTTTAAATACTTTTAAAATATTTATTTTGAATGAACATCTGAGCTTCATATTGTGGGATGATCTACATTTTAAGCATTAACCTGTTGTCTTATCTTCCTTTATTTATTTTCTAGTTTCATTTTTAAAAGCCCAGGATCACTCAGATACCACTCCAGCCCACCCAGAAGAATGTTAAGAGGTTTTCAGAGCCCCCAAACTGATAATTAAATCAAATATATTTTATAAATCCTTGTTTTACACAATGAATTTGGAGACCAGCAATTAGCACCCAAACACTATCTATGCCCACAGACTGCCCCACCACCATACATCACATCTGCACGTATGTCCCTCCTCAAGGATTAGTTAACCTGGTGTGAAGAATAAAAATGTTAGGAAGTATGGGAATGTATGAGATTTCACACTCCATGTTTGCAAAGTGTTAAATATTTTAATTAGGTAGAGACTGTATACATCTTACAAACTACTAATAATATATAGCATTGTTTTCCCTTCTTTGTATGTAACAGTACATTTCTGCTATTGAATGTGAACTCCGTTGAGTTTACAACCAGTTTCTTGGTTGCATTGGCTAACAAGGTTTTACTGTGGTTAAAATACAGGATTTTAGACTTTGAAACAAAGTAAACAGTTTTGTTCACACATATATACACACACACACACACATATATATATATATATATATATATATGGGACCAGATTACAAGTGGAGCGGTATTTAGCGCTCCTGCTCGCACGCTAACTCTGTTAGAAGTAATGTTTTTGCGCCGGTTGGGTATGACAAGTTGAAAGTAAAAAGTTTTTGCTCGTGGGGGCGTGTCCGACCACCGAATAAGATGGCTGCTGTTAGCTAGTACTCCACACTGAAGCTGAAAAAAACTGCTGTTTATCCTTTCTGAGATCTATAGACCGTATCCCTTTTGTGATAACTGTGGTTATTACAACTTAAGGAACTGTTCTATACAACTTTTCCAGATTACTAAGAATGAGCAGACCTGACTTGGGAAGGTACGCAGCAGAGGCGCTGGAGCGGCCTATACCTCTCCCTAACCCCCACCACCATTCTGACTTGTCAGTTTAACCAGCCATTTGCGCTGAAGAAAGTCCATCCTTTTGAAAAGAACACCTTATTCTACTATCAGGGGTTTATTAAATATAAGAATACAAAATGCAGGGGTTACAGATACCTCCACGTGGCTCTAAAAGATGGGGGTAAGCTGGGAAAAGGAACTGCTCTGGATCCTTGATGATCATATTTGCAGCATGAAGAATATGCTCATGTCGGCTTGCCAGGACTTACCTTGCTATCACTCCATGTTTGTTGTGGCACCGGAGATGGAAATGAATGATTCTGCAGCACAATGTAAGTGACTCAGTGGCAACATCAGGTTTAATCGGGGACTCACGATGGCAGAGAGATCCTGAGTTTGCTAATATGGAAGATTGGCTAGTGGAACCGGTACCGCAAGTTACTGTACACGAATCACGGTCATCTATTGCTGCTGAAGTTATTGAGCAGACGCAGGGGGATCTCAACACTAGCACGACAAGCAAAAGAACCCGACATACCAGCAGCTGTGGACATAAGTATACTGTACAGGGGTAAGTTGCACAAATCCTGCTCTACAAATACATCAGAGCGTGTGGCCAAAAGGAATATATCATTCAAACTTTTACCCTGTCATGTCGGAATTTGGGGCCGCTCTGTTCCCCCTTATCACTACCCCTTCTCCTATAAAGGTGACCGGTGTGGGATAAAGTGAAAACCGAAGGGAAAATTTTGGTTCTATCTGACATTGACTTTAAGCCTCTGATGGAACCTAAAACTAGGGCTGCTATATTTAAGTGTATGTGGTATGTTCAAAGCGCCAAAGAGGCAAGGTATTATATATTAAATCTATGTCTCTGGTGGTGTGATAAAAGAGCTGATAGTAAGTTCAAAGTGATGTATAAAAAGAGATAGATAATTTATTACATATGATAATTTGCTTACAGTCATACTAGACTAATTAAAATAGAATATAAATAATAAAACCATTCAACAGGTGCTGAACAATGATAAATGTTAAAACAGTAAGGGATTATACTTAGGGGAATAAACCCTGACCAATAATAATTACAATAGTATCAATATTGGCGATCACAATAATAACAATAAGTGGACGTCATGGATGAATGCACGTGCATGAAAAGAAAAAAAGAAAAATGTAAAAATCTGTAAAAAGAGTGAAAAAATATCATTCTTTCTTAGTGGTGAGAACCCAGTTGTCCTATTTAGACCTTGATGGATTCTTTGTTATCCATCCTGAGTTTTAGTATGATGCCCTGTAGGAATATAAAACAAATAGTGCAGAACGTCCAAACTAAGATAAAAAGATTGGAATTACGCTTACCAGCTGCTTGTCAACGCGTTTCGACCAAATGCTTGCAGCTGGTAAGCGTAATTCCAATCTTTTTATCTTAGTTTGGACGTTCTGCACTATTTGTTTTATATTCCTACAGGACATCACACTAAAACTAAGGATGGATAACAAAGAATTCATCAAGGCCTAAATAGGACAACTGGGTTCTCACCACTAAGAAAGTATCTTCATTCTTCCACTCTCCCAGGATCACCATCACTGGATTTTTAACCATCAGGAAACAAGTTTGTTTTTAAACATTGTTTTCTCACTATCCTTTGTTAAACATCAATGGGATATAATTCATTTGAATTGTGACACTCACTGTTACACACATATATTTGTCATTTTTTCTGTTTTTGGCACAGAACACTGCATTTTACTTCATTTGTTTAGAGGATTGCACCTCATTTGACATTTTTTCACATATTTTTTCACTCTTTTTACACATTTTTACATTTTTCTTTTTTTCTTTTCATGCATGTGCATTCATCCATGACGTCCACTTATTGTTATTATTGTGATCACCAATTTGATACTATTGTGATTATTATTGGTCGGGGTTTATTCACCTAAGTATAATCCCTTACTGTTTTAACATTTATCATTGTTCAGCACCTGTTGAATGGTTTTATTATTTAGATTCTATTTTAATTAGTCTAGTATGGACACATACTACAGACTGTAAGCAAATTATCATATGTAATAAATTATCTATCTCTTTTTATACATCACTTTGAACTTACTATCAGCTCTTTTATCACACCACCAGAGACATAGATTTAATATATAATACCTTGCCTCTTTGGCGCTTTGAACATACCACATACACATCTACTCATTCATTGGCTAGCTAGGTAGCCTTTGTTAAAAGCCACAGGTGATAGTGGGTCCAGGCGCTGTATCTACACACACCTAAATTTGTCCCTGCTATATTTAAGTGACTATGATATCTTAAGACTTAATTTAGTTAACGTTTGACCTGTCTATCATCTGTACTGAATTTAGCACCTTGCTACTAATTTAATTTCCTTTACTATGACCGATGAGCTCTAAATCTGGAGGTTTATGTGTTAGTGTGATATAATAGTTTGACTGAGGAAGAGAACATCGGGACAACGGTTAGTGTAAGACCAAACATGTTTCAACTAAGCTATTCTTTTAGTGAAGGTAAAACTGGACTTTCTGCCTGCGGCTGAGGCAGTAAGACAGATGGATTTAAGAATTAATGGTGGTAACTAAAGACTACATGTAACACTATCTAATAGTCCCCACAATACATCTCCCTACCATTACTGCTGCACACTTATTATGCTACCCTATCCAACCCAAGATACCCTATTGATTATGTCAAAGTATAAGACTCAATAGTTGAAATCTACATCAGGTGCTAAAGTCTTATTTTACTATCAGTCATAAACTCGGTTTGTTAACCCTAGATGTCACATTATTATGGCACCTCTGCCTATATACCCCGTTAGATCAGGGTCGGATATATTTATTCACATGATGTGTTCTTTTTTGTTTGTTTTACAAGTTATAATAGTCAGCTATAAGTTTGCTGTTGATGGAGTTACACCACCCCTAGATTACCAATATTATAGAATTATGCCTAATCTATTATTCTATTGAAAAATAATAAATTGAGATTCAATCAAAATGACCTATGATCGATCACGAGAATACCCTCTATTAGACTAATTACCCCTTCTTCATATGAGGTCCGAAAACAAGAGTTAAGAAGCAGCGGTCATAAAAGTCTTAAACTATAGGCACACTACTGTATGCCTATAATACATATACTGAGATATATTTGTTTATTTTATATGAAATTAGTTTTGGTCAAACCCATTGTATTTCATTACTTTGTTCATTAGAAGTCATTCATTACTGTACCTCACCATTCCTCGTTCCTGAGGTTGATGCATCTGAGACTGGAGTAGGTGCCCTCTTGTCTCAACGTCCTATGCCTGACAGTTCCTTGCATCCATGCTGTTTCTTTTTTAAGAAATTGTCTCTGGTGTAGTGCAATTATGAAATTGATGTCAGGGAATTACTGGCCATAATTTTGGCACTCAAGGAATGGAGGAATCTTCTCGAGGGTACTAGTGTACCAGTGCTCATTCTTACTGACCACAAGAATTTAACTTTTCTATCCAAAGCAAAACGTTTGTGGTCTCCTACCTGCCTGATAGTAAGAATGTTAGGGCTGATGCCCTCTCTCGATTGTTTTCGCCTCTGTCCAAAGAGGAGTCTGTATCTACTCCAGTTATACCTCCTGACCATATTTTGGCCACCATACCTACTAATTTGACTTCTCCATTGGGGGAGGAGATCCTGGCTGCACAAACCAATGCACTTCCTGAGAAACCTAGTGGTAAGTGCTTTGTACCTGAGAATCTTCTAACTAAACTATTGCACACTTACCACTATCCTAAAGCTGCAGGTCACCCGGGCAAGAACCAAATCATTTTGTCTGTCACTCAACAATTCCAGTGGCCAGGTATTCGTTCTGATGTTGCTGCGTATGTTGCATCCTGCTCAGTCTGTGCACAGAACAAGGCTACTCGACATCTTCCTGTGGGTCTTCTCCAACCAATTGCTAATGGTGAGTGTCCTTGGACACATCTTTCCATGGACTTCATAGTCAAACTCCCTGTTTCCATTGGCAATACTGTTATCCAATGGTGGTTAACCATTTTCTAAAATGTCACATTGCATTCCCTTAAAGAAGCTGCCTACCGCTTAGGAGCTTGCTTCAATTTTTGCCCGGGAAGTCTCCTGGTTACCCAAGGAGAAAGTCTCGGACTGGGGTAGCCAGTTTGTCTTCAGATTTTGGCGCTCCTTTTGTGCTCAAATGGGGATTCAGCTTTCCTTCTGCTCTGCATATCACCCTCAATCCAATGGGGCTGCAAAATGGTCCAAACAAGCTCTGGAACAGTTCCTTCATTGCTATGTCTCAGATCACCACAATAATTGGCCTGAACTGTTACCTTGGGCAGAGTTCGCTCGTAATAGTGCTATTAATGCTTCCTCCCAGTTATCCCCGTTCATGGCGAATTATGGGTTTCAACCATCCTTGTTGCCTGATTCATTCATGTCTCAGGGTATTCCGGCTTTAGAGGAGCATCTCCGGCAACTCCGTTCAACGTGGGTGCAGATTCAGGATTGCCTTCATCAGTCTATGCAGCGCCAAAAATTCCAGGCTGATCATAGGCGTCTGCCTGCACCTTCCTACCAGGTTGTTTGTCTTTAGCGGGACAGAACGTGAGTCCTTTGTCCAGTAGTTGGTACTCACTGTCCGTTAGTGTACACGCTTAAATGTTAATCACTGCTGATTCTTTTGATATTTCTTCTGGGCCTTCTTTCTCCTTGGTCGATCAGGGTGTCCCGCCCCTCCGTTTGTGTTTATGGCCTCCTCTGTGTGTTGTGGCATGTTCTCCTCATCGCTGGATCCTAAAAAACTTGATCCACTGGAGCTGTCTGTAATGATCAAACTCTGCTGGCCTTGTCTGGCTTGCTGGTGTGACAAATTGTTGCGGCCGGATGTTCTTTGTTGATTGGTATCCCTCCACTGCAAGGCTCTGGTTTCATTACGCCACCTGTAAACGTTTCCTTGGGCATAATCCAAATTCGTCACATTGGAACTTTTGCCTTTTGCAATCCTGCAGATCCTTTTTAATAGCAGTGATCTTTTCATCTACTTCCTTAATTTTATTTCCATAGTCTTCTGTTGATAGTAACTGCTTAAGCTCCTCTTGACTTGCATCTATGATGACTTGCGGCTTCTCTATTTCTTTTTGCAGCGCTTCAACTGTGAGTACAATTATGTCATAAGACAACTTGTTAAGTATTGCTTCAAATTTTTGGCAATATTCAGCATTATCTTTAAGCAATGTAGGCCGGGTACTCATGCACAACCCTCTCGGGATTCTTTTAACCCTATAGTACTCAGCAAGGGTTATGCTATGTAGCTCCCAAATCATATTTCTCTTTTTTAATTGTTCATATTCTTGGATATTACATTCCACAGGTGCCTCTTTTAGGAAGTCCCTGGACCCTTGTACCAGAGTAGTGATACGGGCAGTTTCCATCTCTGAATAAGCAAACATTTGAGTGCCATCCGTTAGTAGTTTATACATGCCAATAAAACATGAAAGTGGTATTGGAGCTACCATGTCAACAGTGGCTAAAACAAATGTATATAGTGTAGCTCATTTACAGTTTTTTTTAGCTATTGAGATTGGTTCTATATTGCAACTATTTTTTGTTTGATGACAGATGGTATCTGCAATTAAAAGGAACAGCCATGGGGTCCAATGTGGCCCTATCATACACCAACCTCTTCATGAGTTGTTTTGAGGACAAATTTGTCTATAATAGTAGTTTATTCTTAAAATATGGAGCTGCTTGGTGGTGCTTCACAGATGATGTGCTTGGCGTGTGGTGGGGTGACATTGGATCCCTAATGGCTTTTGTTAACTAGCTTAATTGTGCAGTACGGGGTATAAAATTTACCCTAAACTTTAGTGATACTAGGATAGCGTTCCTGGACACAGAAGTGTATAAGGATATGATAACAGGCAGTTTGAATATTGAAATATACAGAAAAACAACTGACAGAAACTCTATGTTGAATTATGAGAGTTTTCACCATGAGTCCCTTAGGAACTCCTTACCCAGAACCAAAATGATTAGGGTTCAGAGAATAGTCAGTGAGAGTTCCTTGGTGGACCAAAGACTAGATGAAATTGCAAATAGGTTTATCCAAAGGGGGTATCCACCCAAACTTGTAGAGATTGAAAGAAGTAAAGTTGTAGTATAAAAACAACTCATAAACCTAAGGAAAAGCATGATAGACTTGTATGTGTTACACAATACAACCCATATAGTCAGGAAATAGCCCAGATCTTGAAGAAGCATTGGTATGTTTTAAAAAAATGTAACAAGGAAATTAAAACATTTCAACACTATCCCCTTATGGCTCATAGACGGGTCCCTAACATAAGAGATTTGGTGGTTAAAAATGACATAGGGCCTGTTAAACAATAAAACAACAAACGTATATTACCTCCAAAAATAATGACACCTACCCATGTCTAAATTGTGCCAGCTGTAATTCTGTAATAAAGGTAAAGAATTTGTTCATCCACACACAGGCAAAAGGTTTAAAATACATGGTTTTTACACATATGAGTCCATGCATATTGTATATTTAATAAAATGCCCATGTATCAAAAATATACTTAGGGGAGACAGTGCAGAAAATAAGATACAGGCTCAGTCAGCACAGGTCTAACATAAGATGTGGTGATATGAAGGCGCCAGTGGCCTGCCATTTCCTTGAAGCCGGTCATAGCATATCTCAGCTAAGGTGGCAAATTATTGACAGCTTAGGTACTTTGAGAAGGGGTGGCAATAGGGAGCTCCTATTAAAGAACAAGGAGTCCTTTTGGATTTATAAATTGGACACATTAACAACTAAGGGTATCAACAGGGACATTGATATGTCAGTATTTCTGTGATGAGAATATATATAAATTGTATTTTGTAACATAACCATCTCTGAATAGGCTCCATGCAGCATGATTGTATCATATCTTATAAGATAATTTAAATATGTATAAGTAGTTTTTCTTAAAAGGGAAAAACATTTTTTTGTATTATGTAGTGGCCACAATGTGGCAGTAAATTATGTGTATTTTAGTGATTTTTTTTGTAATTGGTATTGTAAGGGTTAAGGGATATGGTATTTAAGTAGCAGCATTCAGGTGTTCTGTATTAGCATGATTAAGGGTGAATAACCCGAAACGTTGCTTTTGTTGTTGCTGTGTGCCTATATGCTTTTTGCAAGCTAAGAATATAAAGACATATAGACAAGAATATTCCTCTTTATTTGGTGCTGTGGACTTTTGCTGTTGTGGTCACTTTGTAATACCAGAACACGATAATGTACGCTGGTATTACAAGTAAATTGCAATGCAAACGCGAGCTCAAGTTCACATTGCTAGGAAGCATTGCACTCACAATGGGAGCCTCGTTCTGATGCGGCCAAACCGAGAAATGGTGCTTTATTGATCATTGGAAATAATGGAAAAAAATCCCTTTTCAAATATTTAAAGTGTCAATTTAATTACAGCTAGATTACGAGTTGTGAGCGCTATAGAGAAATTAACGAAAGCTTACGTTATTTAATTTTCTATAGAGCTGCCATTACAAGTTTTCAGACATACGCCTTTTGCGTGCGAAATGGTTGTGTTGAGCTCCATACCGTACACAATCAGAGTGCTGCTGAGACGTGCTCGTGCATGATTTCCCCATAGACATCAATGGGGAGAGCTGGCAAAAAAAAAACCTAACACCTGCAATCGCAGAAACAAAAGTTCCGTAACGCAGTCCCATTGATGTCTATGGGGAAATAAAATACAGTTTAAACCTAACACCCTAACATAAACCCTACGTCTAAACACCCCTAATCTGCTGCCCCCAACATCACTGATGCCTGCCTACAGTTATTAACCCCTAATCTGCCACTCCCGATATCGCTGCTACCTAAATAAAATTATTAACCCCTAATATGCCGCTCCCGATATCGCCGCCACTATACTACATTTATTAACCTCTAAACCGCCAGCCCCCCACATTGCAACAAGCTAAATTAAACTATATTAACCCCTAAACCTAACCCTAACATAACCCTAACCCCCTAACTTTAACATAATTAAATTAGATCTAAATTAAATTTACAACTAACAACTAAATAATACATATTTAAAACTAAAGACTTACCTGTGAAATAAAACCCAAGCTAGCTACAATATAACTAATAGTTATATTGTATCTAGCTTAGGTTTTATTTTTATTTTACAGGTAAGTTTGTATTTATTTTAACTAGGTAGACTAGTTAGTAAATAGTTATTAACTATTTACTAAATACCTAGTTAAAATACAAACTTACCTGTGAAATAAAACCTAACCTGCCTTACACTAAAATCTAGCATTACAAAAAATAAAAAACCTACCATTACAAAAAATAAAAAAACCTATCATTACAAAAAAAAAAATTATCCAAAAAAATAAACATTAATCCTATTCTAATACCCTTAAAAAATAAAAAATAAATAAAAAAGCCTACTCTAGAATAAGTTACCAAGGACCCTTAAAAGGGCCTTTTTTAGGACATTGCCCTGAGATAAACAGCTCTTTTACTTAAAAAAAAAATACAAACACCCCTAACGCTATACAAACCCCCACCCCCCAAACTACCAGGGCCCTTAAAAGGGCCTTTTGTGGAGCATTGCCCTGAGATAAACAGCTCTTTTACTACAAAAAAATACAAACACTCCCTAACACTATACAAACCCCCACCCCCAAACTACCAGGGGCCCTTAAAAGGCTCTTTTGCTAAAAAAAAAAACACCCCCTAAAAATATACATTACACAAAATAACAAACAAATGATCAAAAATAAAAATAAATATTCCTATTCTAATACCCATTAAAAAACAGCCTAAAATAAAAAACCTAATCTAGAATAAACTACTAATGGCCCTTAAAAGGGCCTTTTGTAGGGCATTGTCCTAAAGATATCAGCTCTTTTATTGAAAATAATTTACAACGACCCACTAACATTACAAACCCCTAATCTAAAAACCCCTAATCTACCCATTGCCCTGAAAAGGGTATTTGTATGGGCATTGCCCTTAAAAGGGCATTTAGATCTTTTACTGCCCAGACCCTAAACTAAAAAATAAAACCCACCCAATAAATCCTTAAAAAAGCCTAACACTAACCCCCTGATGATCCACTTACAGTTTTTGAAGTCCCGCTTGAATGATCTTCATCCCGGAGTTGAAGTCCTAATCCAGGCAGCGAGAAGTCTTCATCCAGACGACCCCTTCAATCTTCATCCCGGCTGCAATGTCCTGTTTCAAGTGGCAAGAAGTCTTCATCCAGACGGCCTCTTCAATTTTCATCCAGGCGGCTTTTTCTATCTTGATCCCAGAGGCATGGAGCAGGTCTATCCTGAAGACATCCGGCATGGAGCATCCTCTTCATACGTTCTCTGTCGCACACTGAATCTTCAATGCAAGGGTCGCAATTCAAGATGGCATCCCTTGCATTCTTATTGACTGAAAATTTTGAATCAGCCAATAGGAATTAGGGCTGCTAAAATCCTATTGGCTGTTCAAATCAGCCAATAGGATTTAAGCAGCTCTCATTCTATTGGCTAATTCGTATTGTCCAATAGAATGAGAGCTGCTTAAATCCTATTGGTGTCCCTTGCATTGAAGATTCAGTGTACGGCGGCAACTGTATGAAGAGGATGCTCAGCGCCAGATGTCTTCAGGGTGGACACGCTCCACGCCGGCTAGATGAAGAGCGAAGAGGCTGCCTGGATGAAGAAATCTTGCCTCCTTGGATGAGGACTTCGCTGGCTGGATGAAGATCGAAGAAGCCTCCTGGATGAAGACTTCTTGCCACCTGGATGAGCACTTTGCCGGCTGTAAGTGGATCGTCAGGGGGTTAGTGTTATGTTTTTTTAAGGATTTTTTGGGTGGGTTTTTTTTTTAGATTAGAGTTTGGGCAATGTAAAAGAGTTAAATGCCCTTTCAAGGGCAATGCCCATACAAATTCCCTTTTCAGGGCAATGGTTATCTTAGGTTATTTTAGATAGTTTTTTTTATTTGGGGGGGTTGGTTGGGTGGTGCTTTTTACTGTTGCTGGGGTGTTTGTATTTTTTTTTACAGGTAAAAGAGCTGATATCTTTGGAGCAATGCCCCACATTGGTTGTTTATTGTAGGCTAGGGTTTTTTATTTTGGGGTAGGCTTTTTTATTTTGATAGTACTATTAGATTAGGTGTAATTCTTTTTTATTTTTGATAATTTGTTTGTTATTTTTGGTAATTTAGTGTTTGTTTGTTTTTGGCAATTTAGTTAGTTTTTATTTTTTGTAATTAGATACGTTTTGTAATTTTTAGAGTAGTGTTAGGATTTTTTTATTGGTAGTTTAGTTTTATTTATTTGGTAGTTAGTGTATTTTAGTTGAATAATTATAATAGTTTAATTGTTAGTTTAATTTTTTTTTTTGACAGGTAAGTTTGAATTTAATTTAAACTAGGGAAATTGTAATTTTATTATAAAGTTAGGGGAGTGTTAGGTTTAGGGGTTACTAGTTTATTTTAGTTTATTTCATTGTGGGGGCTTTTGGTTTAGGGGTTAATAGTTTATTTTAGTATATTTCGCTTGCGGTTTAGGGGTTAATAGGTTTATTATAGCGGCGGTGTGGGCGGACGGCAGATTAGGGGTGAAAAATATTTAAATAGTGTTTGTGATGCGAGAGGGTGGCAGTTTAGGGGTTAATAAGTTTATTATAGTGGCGATAATGTCGGGGAGCTGCGGAATATGGGTTAATACATTTTTTTAGTGGCGACGATGATTAGGGGTTAATGAGTTTATTATAGTGTTAGCAATGGGGGAGGGCCTCGGTTTAGGGGTTAATAGGTAGTTTTTGGGTGTTTAGTGTACTTTTTAACACTTTAGTTATGAGTTTTATGCTACAGCTTTGTAGCTTAACACTCATAACTACTGACTTTAGATGGCTGTACGGATCTTGTCATTTTAGACTGTAACGCTCAATTTTTAGCCATACCGCAAAACTCGTTAAACCGGCGCTATGGTAATCCCATGAAAAAACATAATTTTTACGTGTGCTGGACTGACGTTGCGGTACAGGCTAAAAGGTGCGCGGTACAGCTATACCGACAACACTTGTAATAGCTGCTGTGCTGTTTATACGCAAAAAATGCCATATTTTCAGCGTTAAAAGCCGCAACGCAAAACTTGTAATCTAGCTGTTATTAAGCAAACATACCCATTATGGGTTAGATTACAAGTGGTGCACTATTTACAAGTTGAAAGTAAAAAGTTTTCACACAAGCACTAACATGAAAATAAAATGCATAACAGCAAATGCAAGGGCACTTTTTAATGCCTTTTTTCGAATACCCCACTCCCATCAACTTTAAAGGCTCAAAATTGCCTAGTGCATTTATTTTGTATAAAAAAAAAATGGTAAATGGTAAAACTCAGCTGCTCTACCTGAACAATGCTCCCTCCCACTGATCAAACCCATATGACAGATTTTAAGTGCACAAAAATACACACATACATTAGTTAAAAATTGTATATACAATCAAAATAATATAGTAAACAAACAACCATTTGTGGATACTTTGTAACAATCCTTAAAGAGATACTAAAGCTAAAAAAATTATTTCATGATTCAGATAGAGCATGCGATTTTAAGCAACTTTCTAATTTACTCCTATTATCAATTTTTCTTTGTTCTCTTGTTATCTTTATTTGAAAAAGAAGGCATCTAAGCTAAAGGGACACTAAATCCAAATTTTTCTTTCATGATTCAGATAGAACATGCAAATTTAAGCAACTTTCTAATTTACTCTTATTATCAATTTTTCTTCATTCTCTTGCTATCTTGATTTAAAAAGCAGGAATGTGATGCCTAGGAGCTGGCCCATTTTTGGTTGAGAACCTGGGTTATGCTTTCTTATTGGTGGGTAAATGTAATCCTCCAATAAGCAACGCTATCCATGGTGCTGAACCTAAAATGGGCTGGCTGCTAAGATTTGCATTCCTGCTTTTAAAATAAAGATAGCAATAGAACAAAGAAAAATTGATAATAGGAGTAAATTAGAAAGTTATTTACAATGTCATGCTCTATCTGAATCATGAAAGAAAAAAATTGGGTTCAGTGACCCTTAAGGAGCCAGACAATTTTTGGTTCAGACCCTGGACAGCATTTATCCACCAATCAGCAAGGACAACCCAGGTTGTGAACCAAAAATGGGTTGGCTTCTAAACTTACATTTTTGCTTTTCAAATAAAGATAGCAAGAGAATGAAGAAAACATGATAATAGAAGTAAATTAGAAAGTTGCTTTAAATTCCATGCTGTATCTGAATCATGAAAGAAAAAATTTGGGTTCAGTGTCCCTTTAATAATGTCAAACATCAATGGTAAAGCAATGCACGCTATAATCGCGCAGTTCATGTAATGTTACATGATTACTAAAGTGGTTACATACCCCTATCACCATCCCTGGATTGTGCCACCATTATTCGCAAAATCACAGTGAAAACTTATCTGTATACACGTTTAATAGTAAACAATCGATTCTTAAATCCAAATTGTTAGATGGTGTGTTATTGGATGGTTCTAGGTCCCATGATCGGCCTGCTCCTAGAAACTCATGCCCACAAGTATAAATCTAGCTTGTACTATCATGTCATCTAACATAAGGAAGATTTAGACGGGTAGCCGTGGTCATTATTTAGTTCAAATTAGATTTACACTTGTGGGTGTGAGTTTCTAGGAGCAGGCCGATCATGTGACTTAGAACCATCCAATAACACACCATCTAACAATTTGGATTTGAGAATCTAGCGTCTGTCTTGTTTGTATATACACTTTTTAACTTATGTATCAAACTCATTTTTTAACTTATGTATCAAACTCATTATGATTGATTTCATGCTTTTTATAGGGAACTTTTATATGTGTGTATTTTTTGTTCACTTGCAATCTGTCATACGAGTTTGATCAGTGGGAAGGAGCATTGTTCAGGTAGAGTATCTATTTTTTATTATGAGATCTGATTGGCAGCAGGGTGTATTTAAGGTAGCAGTTTTATTGTTGTATTATTATGCCTGATGAAACAGCTAGGACAGCCGAGAAACGCGTTGCAAATTAGGGGGCATATATGCCATTTTTAACCTTCATTTTTGTGCACATTTTATGATTTTGTTAAAACGTGTTTTTATAAAAACTTCTAAATTGAAGTGTGTCATTGTACTGCTGCTGAGTACCCAAGCCTGCTGCCTTCTTGCTGAAGAGATCCAGTGGCTGGGGTTCAGTGAGCTGGAGCAGTGGAAGTCTCCACGCTAGAGTGCTGCTACACTGTGTGAGTACCCTTTGACACTTCATTGCCTGATATCTATTGACAAACTGATATGCACATGGAGCACACTCTTTTCATTTAGAATCTTTGTTACCATTTTGGTGATTGGTGATGAAGAGCAGCAGTGATTGTGTGTATTCTGCAAATAAAGGACGATTCCACATCTCCCTTTGCATCTACTTTTTTGGGACCATCATTGTATGGACAGTGTGGGACTATATTCCTATATATTAAGTATATGTATCTGTACATTTATTGGTGTAACTTCTTTTGACACACTAGGTCCTGTATAGAGGATTGAGGATTAGCACCCCCTAGGGCAGAGCTTTCCAAACTTTTCATGTTGGTGACACACTTTTTAGACCTACATCATTTTGCGACACAGTAATTTAGTTGTAGTAGCAAACAGGAGGTTAAACTAACTTGTTTTAAGAGATATAGACACATACATAAATGATATAATAACAACATATATTTACAAGTAACAGTAAGTATGTGCAAGAATTAAAAAAAGTTTAATATCACTAATAGCTACTTACTATTTTAATGGGATGTATGAGGTTGATGGGATGAACAGTTTCGGAATATTTGGTGGAATATTAGATAAAGACACTCGCATTTCATCATCAAGCATTTTTAAGCTTCCACTTCCTATCCATATATCAAGAACAGGAGCAGCAATGCACTACTGGGAGCTAGTTGCAAAAAAATCCCACTGACTTCTGCTCAGCGTTTAAGCTGCCACCCTCAGAGCTCTGTGAGTCCGACTGACTACTGCCCGGGCTGCAAACACACTGCTGTCCCACTCACTGGCTACACGTGCAGTCACAAGCCAATGTGTCGCCAATGGTAATACTTTCAGTTCCCACTGAGCTGTGCCAATTGGTTAAGATGATCTGTGACCCACTAGGTATCAATCACGTGTCAACCATGTGATATCTGTGTAGCAGGCAGGTGGAAAGTCAGAAACCAAAAAACTATTTAAAAAAAATAATTAAATTTAAAAAAAATTGTGCTGAAGCAGGGACACACCTACACACTGCTGCCGACACACTAGTGTGTCCCGACACACAGTTTGGAAAGCACTGCCCTAGGGGAACATAGATTCCCAGGTTTGAGTTATGCTATCAAGGTAGTCTTGAAAAATTGGCCCATTGAAGTAGAAGTGAAAAACTCTGATATATAGCAATGACTTTTTTGAGCCCCTCTGCTCCAGTAATACACACAATTTTTTTTTTTAACTCTGCTGTGCCAGTAGGAGAAGTGATTTAATTTGTGTGCCATTATTACATAGATTATTTTATCCCCTTAGGGATAGTAACATGTAATGAGCAGTGTTTTTCTGCAGTAGTATTTTCTTGTTATTTTCTGTACTTGTGCTTCATGCATTTGAGTTGCTTAAATGTCAGTTATTTAAAACTATGGCTTCCTGCAGAAAGAAGTGACTCTGTGCATACACTAGATTGGTATGCATCCACAGGGGCACTTCTTTATTAAACCATATTTATAAAGTATGGAAGCATAGCTACTAATTATTGAGTAAAAAAGAAGATATGTAGCTGTCAAGATTCTTGGTAAAGATTTCACTGGACAGCTGACTGAAATAACTGCTATTCCAGTTCAATACTCCAACCCTACTCCTGATTGACTGACCAATAACAGCACTGGGATTTAGTTATGTGACCAACCCCCTTTGTTTAGGTTTTATATAGGGGTTTAATCCAATCTAGTCCATGTTTTTTTCAGCTTCTGAGACATATTTGTCAACAGCAAACAATCACAATGCAAAAAATAACATTGTTCTTGTATTTGAACAATATCATAATGGATATCAGGAATTTCACCCATGCAATGCATGGACAGCATCAACAACAAAAAATGGATATATTGCATTAAAAAAAACAAAGGAATTTGATGAATGCTCAGTACCCACTGATCAAAAGATAGCACACATGGGGGGCGGAGTTAGCCGTCAAGCTAGTGAGACGTTTTTAGAAGCAGCTCTCAACTTATTTATGCCTATAACATAGAGATAGGAGTTTGTTTTTTTCAAATATAAGTTTATCCCTTATAATCTAAGTTGACAGTTTATTGCCTGGAGATAGCCAAATGAGGCCAAGTGTTTCTACCACCGGGACGAAGAAAAACCTGAGTGCTTCACATCTGTACTAGTCGGACACTGCGGAGCAATCTTATACTGCCGGACAGCAAGTATAACTAGCAGCTAGACAGTTACTTCTAGGCTCCGGTCTGCTTACCGACTAAACTTTTGACTATACATTGCTGCTGCCCGGAGGGTCGGGGCTCCGCTCCGGAGCAGCAGTACACGGCCGGATTCAAGTCTCAGAGAGGAACTAGGTACTAACAGTTAGACTGCTGGATTCCCCTCTACTGGGATCTTACCTTATTTTCTGCGTGCCAGCTTGCTTTGGGAGGTAACTCTCCCTGCTACCCCTTTAAACTAAGAAGTTGCCCCACTGCAATAGTTTTACTGTTTACCCAGGAGGCAGGCTAAGGTCCAGACTCTGCCTTGTATCTACAGCTGTTTCACCGGTCTCTCCCCTCCCTTTCCCGCCGGCCCTTATTGCCTGCGGGTCATACCCCCATACCTGACCCCACATCGTCCTAAGGGGACAACCCCCCAGGGGAGATACTATACGCTTCAGTGAAAACTCTATTTGCTTCCAGATCTAAAGGAACAGATTTCTAATAAGCTCAGCTCCATCTACTGATAGATGCCAAGAATTGAGACGACAATGTAATAGCTATATGCACTGATGCCATAGCCCCAGTCAGCCCTATAACAGATATCTCCATAGTGCTAATCTTTTCTCACTATCTGTTTGATATACCTCATGCCACTACAACTGCAGAAACACAAGATGCCGCAAACTTTTAAGAGAAAGCAAAAGTCCCACAACACTCCTAAGAGAACAGTTGCTGACCACTTTGGTCAACATGCTTCTAGACAACAATCTGGCTCAGAAGATGAAGCCTCGGACACAAGCAGCCTCAATGATGCTCGCATCAGAACAACATTAACTCAAGCCACAGGCCGCCTCCAACATCAAGATGCCAATGCTGATAATAATATTATGGACTCTATCAGGTCGCTCCTGGCCTCACACCATGACTCACTGTCTAAGAAGTTTGATAGGGGCCATGCTGATCTGAAGAGGGACATAGCCCTTATAGGAGAAAGAACAGATGCGCTGGAGCGCAAGCAGGAGGATCTGAGGGTGGATCATGTCAACCTCTTAGATTACTTGCAGGGACTTGCAGAACAGATCACGGACCTGGAACTCAAACTCGCAGACCTCGAGGACAAGACTCACTGTAATTATATTAGGGTGAAGGGTATTCCTGAGTCTGTGCCCCCACAAGAACTGGAAAAAATCCTGCAAGATCTCTTTGTGGCTGTCCTTGGCACTGGGATCGAGAAAGAGATGCTGATCGACAGAGCCCATAGAGCCCTGAGGCCGCGGACGGCTGAAGGCGATAAGCCAAGGGATGTTGTTGCTCGGCTACATTATTATACTTTCCGAGAAAAACTGCTGAGAGCCCTAGCGAGTGACAAGCCACTCCCGGAGCAATATGCTGATATCCAGGTATACCAGGATCTCTCTCCCCACACCATCCAAATAAGAAGACACTACCAACCTTACACTAAAATCTTGAGGGACAAAGCCATTAAATACAGGTGGGGCTTCCCTGTTAAGCTCTACATCAATAAAGATGGACAGCAATATGCTGCCTCCTTTCCTCAGCAGGCGAGAGAGTTATTTCAAAGATGGGGTCTACTATCGCAGGACCCACCCGCACCTGCCCAAGCAGTTGTACCAGGAAGAGGCTTGAGAGCATCTGCCCCTGAGTGGGGCTCCCTTCCGCAGAGATCTAGCAGTGGCCAGAGGAATACTTCAATACCTAGGACTAGAGACGCTCCCACATGAGACACTTAATTCTGGACACTGCTTTGATATGCAGATTGTTATCTCTCCATACTTGGGACTTATACTTGAGAGACTTTTTGCAACTACAGAGACTGACTCGTGTGTACCAGGGGTACACGAAGATTGGTGAGACTGCTACAGTATAATAGATATATTCCACATGAATGTTTTTAGCTGTCTTTCCTCTTTGTCTCCCCTCTTCTCCCTCCCTGTCCTTTGCACATCTCTACACTACCTCTCTCCCCTCTCTTGCCCTTTTTTTTTCTTTCTCTTTTTTCTCGTTCTATCTTTTTGTGCTTATGAGTTCCATTTACAGCATATATCAAGCTTACCAATAATAAATGAGATGTTATAGTTTGGGATCCACTTTGTTTCTACACAGTTACTAGATGACCATTACCCAGAGATGCACATGCCCTAGTTTGTACTTAAGAGCAATAATCGAGAAGTAATGTGCACTACTAATAGTCCTACACTTTTGCTTTAGGTTGCATACCCCTTTGATTAAGAGAGTGTTACGAAAAATTGAAAACCCTTGTCCCAATTACTGTAACAGCCACTCCTATTCCTACTAGGACAGTCAGGAGTTAGACCATTTGTAAATCTGTCAGTCATCAGACTCTCATGAGAAAGCAGCCCTGAGGTTCAAGAACGATATAGCTCCCCAGATTTGTCCTTTCAAGCTGATGGTCATCATTGTGTATTGCTACTTTTAATGATGTTGCTACTGTTTATGTTTTTTGCTGTTCTTTCTAATGTTTATGTCCATAACTCTGGATGTATAAGATATAGGAACCAATAATAGATAAGAGATGTTATAGTTTGTGATTTACTTTGTTTCTACACAGTGCCTAGATGACCATTACCCAGAGCTGCGCAGGCCCCAGTTTGCACTTAAGAGAAATAATCAAGATGTAATGTGCACTACTAATAGTTTTACACTATAGCTTTAAGTTGTATGCCCCTTTGATTAAGAGGGTGTTACGATTGATTGAAAAATCTTATTCCCCTATTTCCCACTTATAGTAACAGCCACCCCTATTCCTACTAGGAAAGTCAGGAGTTAGATCAGTTGCAAACCCGGTGGTCATCAGACCCCCATGGGAAAGCAGCCCTGAGGTTCAGGAACGACATACCTTCCCAGATTTGCCCTTACAAACTGATGGTCATCATTGTGTATTGTTGTTTTTAATGATGTTGTTGCTGTTTATGTTTCTTGCTGCGTATTCTAATGTTTATGTTCATAACTACGGATGTATAAGATTCAGGACACACTGCCCTGCTAGAGTACAGTATGGACACACAGGTATCCCAAGGGGGTTTCCCAGACGACATAGACAGTGAAACTTAGATACAGACCAACACACAAATCTTTTCCCTTGACCTCTACACTAGAGATTTGAGAGTAGAATTCCCTTACACCTCTTTCTTTTAACCTTAAGTCAGAGATAACAGTGTGACTGCATTACGACGAAATAGTATAAGATTCTCATAAAGAGTGAGAAAATTTGTCATGTTTTAAGCTAGCTGACTGGGGCTTGGCTATTTATGCTGGCCTCTCCCCCCCCCCCCCACACTTATATAGTTGTGCTCTCCTACCGATAGTTGTGAGATCACTCATTGTGATAGTGTTCATATACACATCGACATACGCTAGTAAAAACTAAAGGACAAGACATCCTGTTCGTGGACTGAAGCGCTCCTAACATCCACCCCCCTCTTTCCCCCTCCCACATTCCCTCACCCACGCTTACCTTCACCACTTTCCCTAACTTTTATGCCCTGGCCCATAATAGAGATCCTTACACGTTAGACAGGAGAAATCCGCTCACAACATGGCTCCCGTTTCGGCTGCTACCTTGAATGTTCAGGGGCTTAACTCTCCTACTAAAAGGAGTCTCTTGTATAACTATCTACTTTACCACAAAATACACTTAATGTTTTTGCAGGAGACCCATTGGGAAAGGGACTCTAAATTGCCCAGTAGTTCCCCCTTGTACCCGATTTGTGAAACTGCCTCTTTTACGAAAAAAAAGAGAGGGTAGCCATAGTGATCCACTGATATGTCAGCTGTAGGATAGACCATATTGAGCGGGACCCTGAGGGTAGATTCCTCATCCTAGTTTGTACTTTAAATGGGATCCTCTATACATTGGCATTGATTTATGCCCCAAATAGGGGACAGATCCCCTTTCTCCGAAAATTTCTAAACAAACTAGATCTCATCAAAAGAGGACATGTCTTGTTGGGGGGGGGGAGCTGAATCTGGTTTGGGACCCAGTGCTAGATAAGAAGAAGAACATAAACCACCCAACTGACCGCAATCTAACTTCACTATCACTGGCCTTCCGTAGGCTCATGTATCAATTTGGGCTGTTTGACGTTTGGAGGTGCTTAGTCCCGACTGAACTAGACTACACACACCATTCGTTACCTCACAATTCATACTCGCAGTTAGATTATTTGCTATGCGACTCATGGACACTAGATAAATTTGCTACGTCAAAGATTAGGCCCTGTTCGTGGTCAGACCATGACATGGTTAGTGCCCGACTCTCAATCCTGCAACCCCCTGACTGTAGACCATCTTGGAAACTTCCAGATCAGTGTCTCGCGGAAATAGAGATTCCGCGCCTAAATGAAATAATCCTAGATTTCTTGACATTTAACGACACTGGGGACACGAACCTCGAAATGGTGTGGGCCGCTCTCAAAGCGTACTTAAGAGGACATTTCATAAAGAAAAGGGCCCAATGGAAAGCAGCCCATAAGATACCCCTAGCGAAACTGTACGCAGAACTGAGACCCCTAGAAATGGCTAACAAAAAAACTCCAGACCCCGCACTTGCCACCCAGGTGGGTATCATAAGATCCGAGATCAGCAAACGAGAACTGCTAAAAGTACAGGCCAACTTGTTTAAGCTGAAACAGATATATTATAGTAAAGGAAACAAAGCTGATAGGCTCTTGGCCCGCAAACTTCGAAACCGGGCGGTCACCAGTAGGATTCCGGCCATTAACTCGGCCCGTGGCATAGTCCGTTCCCCTAAGGAGATTGGTAAAGCTTTCTTGGACTACTATGCTGCCCTCTATGATCTAGACAGCAGGTCTAACGACCCACCGTCGTGTTGTGCGGAGTTGGGGCAGTTCCTAACTAAGTTGCACTTGCCAAAGTTGAGCGAGGAGTCTGTTGAAGATTTGGATAAACCATTTTCCTTGGAAGAAGTGAAAGCGGCCATTTTGTCCCTTAGGCCTCATAAGGCCCCCGGCCCGGATGGCTTTTCATCTCTATTCTACAGGACTTTTGCCTCTCTACTTTCTCCTCTCCTACTCCGACTGTTTAATGGCGTGGCCAAGAAAGGCAGGATGTTAAAGGAATTCTTGGAGGCCAACATTTTTACCATCCCTAAAGAAGGGAAGGACCCTAAGGAATGTGGGAGCTATAGACCTATCTCCCTTATCAATGTTGACATCAAGATATATTCCAAAGTTCTTGCAACCAGACTAGGGAAACACCTTCCTTCT
The DNA here is from genome assembly GCF_027579735.1 of Bombina bombina. Lineage (NCBI taxonomy): Eukaryota > Metazoa > Chordata > Amphibia > Anura > Bombinatoridae > Bombina > Bombina bombina. Next base: position 107,671,289 of record NC_069508.1, read on the forward strand.
ATAATCCATCTGGACCAAGTTGGGTTTGTCCAAGGCAGACAAGGTACCGACAATACCCGTAGGCTGCTGAATATCTTCGCAGAAACACACGATATGGGCCTGCCCCTTCTCACCCTGTCATTAGATGCCGAAAAGGCGTTTGACAGGGTGAGATGGGAGTACATGTTTGAAACTTTAAGGACATTTGGGATCCCGCACTCATTCTGTAAAGCAGTGGAGGCCCTATATACCCTCCCCACAGCAGTTGTCAAGGGGTTGGGTTTTTTCTCCCCTAGGATACACATACAGAATGGAGCGAGGCAGGGGTGTCCCCTGTCGCCGCTCCTCTTTGTGATGGTTATGGAACCACTAGCAGAAGCCATTAGGCAAGACACCCGGATCCAGGGCCTATTGTTGCATGATTCAGTCCAGAAGGTGGCGCTATTCGCTGATGACCTTACACTCTTTATTGTGGAACCGACTCTTTCGCTTCCACCATTGATGGCTCTAATCGATAGATTTGGTAAACTCTCTAACTACAAAATAAATGTAACCAAGATGGAGGCGTAAATGATCCACCTTGATCACTCAGAGCAGAGAGCTTTGCAGAAGCAATACTCTTTCAAATGGTCTACTAGAGGTATTTGACACCTTGAGGTCTTCCTGTCTCATGACAGGGAGATAGTCCTCCAGGAGAACTATGAGGCCTTGCTGAAAGAAGTTGACAAACACTTGAGAGCCAAGAAATACGATGAACTCTCCTGGATGGGTAGAATCGCGGCCCTGAAGATGATGTTGTTACCCAAGTTAACATATATCATGCGATGTATCCCCCTCCCAGTTCCAGAGAAGCTGCTGAAAAGTTTTCAGACCCTTTTTAATGGGTATGTCTGGAACAACAAGAGACCTAGAGTCGCAGCTACAACCTTGCAGTCCCCCTAGACCAGGGGGGGTTAGGCTTGCCAAGTGTGCGTATATACTATGAAGCGGCAATGATTTCTCATGTCTCGGCGTGGGGACAAGATCCCCCCCCCCCACGAGATGGAGGGAACTGGAGCATTCCTCATTACCGGCGTATATAGATCTGTCTAACTTGTTATGGTTCCCCCCACATCTTGCCTCCACATACGTTATCTCTAACCCAATAGTGAGAGGATGCCAATTACTTTGGTATAAATTGTGACACCATGCCCAGATCACCCCCATCCTTCTCATATCCAGCCCATACTTCCCATACTTCAGACCCTCCCTAATGTGAGACTGAACTGGTGGCGACAAGTGGAGATTTTGACAGTCGGAGACTTTTATGTAGGGGACCGCCTCCTTACGCAAGGCGAGATGGTGGCAAACTTTGAGATCCCGCGTCATTTGGAGTTTGAACTCCTAAGATTACGGTCCCTGCTGAAGGCGTGGGGGTTCCTGGGAGATACCCCACAGGCTCCTATGGCTTGGGAATCTAGATGGAAAATGGGCCTCCAGACCCATAAACCTCTCACGGCACACTATAGATGCCTACTGGTTTCTCCTACAACACCAAAGACGAGACACATGCTCTCCTGGGAGGCGGATCTAAAAATGACATACACCACTAAGAAATGGACATTGGCCATCACCAAGACCAAGACTACTCTACACTGCACCACAATGTATGAGCTTTACTTTAAAATGCTCACCAGGTGGCACCTGGTCCCGACCAGACTTCAGACCCTTTATCCTAACCACTCCCCCTCTTGTTGGAGGAACTGTGGTGGCATTGGCGCCCCACTGCACACATGGTGGTCTTGTCCCAGCCTTTAGCCGCTCTGGAGTAAAACCAGTACGGTCTGCAGCTCGATGGGTCTTCCAGAGATTGTGGATCCCTGAATGGCTCTCCTACACTTAGGTTTGGAGAAAGTGCCCCTGCACAAGAGAACTCTTCTTATATACATACTCACCTTAGTTAAAATGACAATCGCTAGGAACTAGAAAAAAGTGCACCCTCCAAAATGGCAGAGTGTAGTAGAGTATCTAAATTTTGTTAAGTCCATGGAAGACTTTGTGTACAGAGTTCGGCGCCAATCAGAAACTTTCTGTCTTGTCTGGGAACCCTGGGAGGCTTACCTACAGAGACATAAGATTAAATGTTAGGCCTTTCAGTCCCCCAATAGCGCTAATACCTGAAACGGGATCTAGATTGATTCTGCATCCTCCTTAATTCCCCCCCTCCCCACCATTTAATGTGCCCCTTCCCTCCCCTTCCTTACCTAATCCATATTACCGTCCTTTTATTGATTACCCCCTTCCCCCAAGTGGGAGTGCTTTAGTCCATGACAGTGCAAAGATAACTAGACTTAGGTCCGACTCCCTGTGGGCAGTGGCCCCCGTTGGCCTCCGCGCTATTACCCAACCACTTTTGCACACAGTATTTTCATTATAGCTAGTTTACTAGCATAACTACACTTTAAAAGAGGCGGAAATCGCCACAATTTTAACCTACCTGCAGATTACGACTTTCCTTATCCGTGAACGCATCTGCACACTCCACACCTTACTTCTCACTTAAGAACAGATTGACCCTCAGAATTGTAAAGAATAGAGGTGAAAAATTGATTATGTTATGCAATATTACTGCCTCTTTACCCTCATGCGGGGTGTAATTTTGGTAATTATTGTGTTTACCCAATACTTGTAATGTTTGAAAGAGTTGTAATAATTTATGCTTATAATAAAAAAGTATATTCTAAAAAAAAAAAAAGATAGCACACATTGGATAAACAATAACAATATCTGCCACCAAACAACCAAGGCCAACAACAGAAAAGTCCCTTTTTGATGAAAAACATGGAACATGAAGATAGAGAGGAGACTTTAGGAGAGAATGCTAGACCTGCAGAATGATGATAAGTGGCCTGCTCAATTGATGAGAGTGTCTGGACAGTCTAGAGAGTAGCAGGATCTTTTCGTGTATTGACACCATTTTCAGTGATCAAAAGCCCCTATCAGGCATTAGACCAGTGCTTTCCAAACTGTGTGTCATAACACATTAGTGTGTTGGCGTCAGTGTGTAGGTGTGTCCCTGCTTCAGCACAAATATTTTTGAATTTATATATTTTTTTGGTTTCCAACTTTCCGTCTGCCTGCTACGCATATCACATGGTTGACACGTGATTGATACCTAGTTGGTCACAGATCATCTTAACCTATTGACACAGCTCAGTGGGAACTGAAACTATTCCCATTGGTGGCACATTGGCTCCTGACTGCATGTGTAGTCTCCTCAATCGGCTTGTGACTACATGTGTAGTCAGTGAGTGGTACAGCAGTGTGTTTGCAGCACAGACTCAGTTAGACTCACAAAGCTAAGGGCGGCAGCTTAAACGCTGAGCTGAAGTCAGAAGTCAGTGGGGGCGTTTTTTGCAGCTAGCTCCCAGTAGTGCATTACTGCTCCTGCTCTTGATATATGGATAGTAAGTGGAAGTTTAAAAATGCTTGATGATGAAATGCGAGTATCTTTATCTAATATTCCACCAAATATTCAGAAACTGTGTTCATCCCATCATCCTCATACATTCCATTAAATAGTAAGTAGCTATTGATGTTATTAAACTTTTTTTTAATTCTTGCACATAATTACATACTGTTACTTGTAAATACATTTTGTTATTAAATAATTTATGTATGTGTCCGTATCTCTTAAAACAAGTTTGCTAGTACAACTGAATTACTGCGTCACAAAATGATGTAGGTCTAAAAAGTGTGTAACCAACATGAAAAGTTTGGAAAGCTCTGCATTAGACAGTACCTTTGTAGGGAAATAAAGACTGACTGAATTTGATTCAGACAAACACAATCCTGTTTTTTCAATGTTGAATGAGAATTTAGGAAAGGTTGAACTCAAGGTCATAGTTATCTGGGGCCAGAAAGTTAACAAGTTAGAGCATGCTATTTTTTATTAGAGCTAGGGATGCGCACATGGAAGTTTTGTTAGCCGCAGAATGCTGAAGAAGGTGGCCTCTCACGGCATTCGCCCCTTTCAGAGCTATATTTCTTATTGTGAAAGTTTAGCACACTAAGATCTGTGCAAATTCAGATTTTAAAGTGAATGTCAATTTTCAGTTTCTGTTAGCCTGCTATACTTTCATCTATAGTACAGTAGTTACATCGCTATGTTTTCTTTTTAATACCATTTACGTTTTTAACATAAGTTATAAATCAATAATCGTACCATTTCCTTTCAGAGCTGACTTCCTTGTTTTACATGTTTGACGTATACAGTGGTCCCACCAGTCGTATACGTAAGTCTGAAGCGTACTCCCGAGATAGAGTGGTCCTGCGCATGCCCAAATCTTAGCCCAGCGCATGCGTAAATTTCATCTATTCGTCAATAGTAACATAGTATTCAAAGAATGATACATTCATTGAATACTATGGCCCATATTTATCAAGGTCTGTCGGACCTGATCCGACAGTGCGGATCAGGTCCGACAGACCTTGCTGAATACGGCGAGCAATACGCCGCCCCCTGCAGACTCGTGGCCAATCGGCCGCCAGCAGGGGGGTGTCAATCAACCCAATCGTACTTGATTGGGTTAATTTCCGGCGATATCTGTCCGCCTGCTCAGAGCAGGCGGACAGGTTATGGAGCAGCGGACAGGTTACGGAGCTTGATAAATATGCCCCTATAAGAGCAGAGAGCGCAGCAGCATCATATCAATCTTTGGCTATTATCGATCTTTGGCAGTTTTAAACACAAAAATATAGTAAGCATACGTACTTAGTGTACAAATGAAAATTGATCTATTTGAAAAAAAAAATATTAAATAATAATCGGAGCTACTCGTACAGTCTAATGATGTTATTAGTTGTCTCTCAAATATTTTTTCAAAGTTATCTTGTATATATAATATTGAATTTGTTACATCAATACATTTGTTACATATAATTTAAAGATTAAATAACGTGACGTTGCAGGAAAGGGGTAGAACGCCCTGGGGGGGGGGAACCTATGATTAGCAGAGCGTATTTTAAGAATATGTCAATCAATAATGATCGATATCAGGCGGAGAAGCTGCGCGAAGGGAGAGAGATTTTAAACTTCAATTTTATGTATTATAAGGTTTATGAGCAAATCATGAATGAAACTAGTTATTTTAAGCTTATTATTCAGATGGCGTGATCAATTGTAGTTAACTTTACATTCACTTTAATGTGTTGCACTTTCAAAAAAAGAAATCTGGCTCCAAAAAGAGTTGAATGCCGCAAGTTGCCTCCTTCTTCCACATTTGGCAGCTAGCGAAACTGCCAAATGCGCAACCCTAGTTATAACATCCCTTGAACCCTTTTCAAAGCTGAGCCATTTCACACACCTGTGGTACAGCTACTTGGGGCCCGATCCGATATGCAGCGTTGCCCGCAAAAGCCGGCGATGCTGAAATTTGCGCTGGTTTGGTATCAACACGTTCGACACTCTTCTCCACCCACCCCCACCTCCTAACACAACCTCTCTCTCAGCTCAAGATTTTGCAAGCCACTTCAACAACAAAATTGACTCCATCAGAAGTGAAATCAGCTCTCAACATACTTCCAATCTCCCACCCCCTCAAAAGCTCACGATCACCCAAAACCCAAATATCCAAAAATGCAGCTCTTTTGCCCCTGCTAATGAGGATGAAGTTTCTGCCCTTATACTGTCCTCCCACCTCACTACTTGTCCCCTCGACCCCATCCCCTCACAGCTACTCCCCTCCCTCTCTTCTACCCTCACCCCCATACTCACACACATTTTCAACCTCTCCCTCAGCACTGGTATATTTCCCTCATCTCTAAAACATGCACTGGTCACACCTATCCTCAAAAAACCTTCCCTTGATCCAACCTCCCCTTCCAATTACAACCCTATTTCCCTACTCCCTCTTGCCTCAAAGCTCCTCGAAAAGCTAGTTTACACACGTCTATCCCATTTCCTTACACTAAACTCTCTTCTTCACCCACTGCAATCTGGATTTCGTTCCCATCACTCTACAGAGACAGCAATTGTCAAGGTTACCAATGACCTACTTACAGCAAAATCCAAAGGCCACTTCTCTCTGCTTATCCTCCTTGACCTGTCTGCAGCCTTTGACACTGTTGACCACCCTCTTCTGCTCCAAACCCTCCAATCCTTCGGGATCTGTGACACAGCTCTCTCGTGGTTCTCTTCCTATCTGACTAACCGTACATTTAGTGTAGCCTTCTCCGGAGCATCCTCTGCCCCGTTACCACTTTCTGTTGGGGTACCTCAAGGCTCTGTCCTTGGTCCCCTTCTCTTCACAATCTACACATCGTCACTAGGTTCCTTAATAAAGTCCCATGGGTTTCAATACCATTTGTATGCCGATGACACCCAAATCTACCTCTCTGCACCAGACCTACCTCCTTCCTTACTAACCCGTGTCACTAACTGTCTTTCTCACATCTCATCTTGGATGTCCTCTCACTACCTTAAGCTAAATCTCTCCAAAACTGAACTCCTTATTTTTTCCCCCTTCTTCCAATGTCTCCACCCCCAAAATTTCTATAACTGTTGATAATTCCATCACTACCCCTACCCCGCTCGCCCGATGTCTTGGGGTCACACTTGACTCAGATCTTTCCTTCACTCCTCACATCCAGTCCTTGGCTAAAGCCTGCCGCTTCCACTTTAAAAACATTGCTAAAATTAGACATTTCCTTACACAAGATACAATCAAGATTTGAATCCACTCTCTCATCCTTTCCCGCCTCGACTACTGCAATTCCGTCCTCTCTGGTCTACCTAGCTGCCGCATAGCTCCTTTACAATCCATTATGAATGCCTCTGCCAGGCTCATCTTCCTTACTCGTCGCTCTTCATCTGCTGCACCTCTCTGCCAATCCCTTCACTTAGGGGTTAATATTTTTTAAATAGATGGCGGCGGTGTAAGGGGCTCACTTTAGGGGTTAGGTAAGATAGATGGCGGCAGGGTAGGGGCTCACTTTAGGGGTGTGACGAACCAAGGTTATCCAACCCTGCACCAGTCACTTATTTGGCACAGAAAGGGTTTTCAGCCCCCTTTTCTGTCACCTATAGCTCAAATTCTGCCACCACTTAAAATTTATTAAAGGGAAAATCTTAAGGAAAACCCCAGACTTTACACATTAACTCTAGAAATACAATTTAGCAGAAAATAACCTAAAATTATACAGTTCTAATATTCCAGTCTCTTTCAGTAAAGTGGTTCAATTATTAGACAAAGGCCAAACTTAATAAAGGAATTATTTATTATGCCAAAAATATTATGCACAATGCATTAATAATAAAAAAGTTGTTACAAATAAAATTACACACGCAAACAGTGTTTTAAAATAAAAAGGAGAAAAACAGAATTGAATACTTTACTAGCTTCAAGATCTGCGCCAGGGGAATGGCAAGAAAATGATGGCTCCTTACTTCTGTACAGCAGCTCCCCTTGTAAGAATGACAATCTTATTGTTAAAAAATAAGATTCTTAAACCTACTTCTCAGAGATCATGTTGCTTAACCACACCCTCCTGGGCGGGCTAAGAAACCCCACTGTCTTTACAAACTTCAATAGACTAAATTTCTTGCCTGAATTTATACAATCCATTATCATTCCTGCTAGGTAAGAAATTTCTATATTTACATATTTAGAACCTCTTAGTTTTATTGGGAGAACCAGTTTGATATCAAATATGCCATAGGTTGTCATATTTACCTGCCGTTAAGGTTATAACACTTTTAACCCACATATGTACATAATATACCAATGTCCTGTCAGTGACCTGGTCAGTTTTTGTAATGAAGGGCCTGTTTTGCATCATGCATTCTATTGACAGCTTAAGCCATAAACTTTATCCTGTGTATCTCTGTGACTAAGAGCTTCAGTGATTTTATGACTCAATGCATACACACTAGCATTTGGTGGCTAGTTAGAGGGTTCTGGCACTTCAAAGAAAATACAAACACAATTCTTCTTGAAAACAAATAACTGTTTTGAGTGCAAGCTGCACAAACTTAACTCCTTAGGAGCTGAATCCTGAGATATTTGTGACAAGGGGGTAGGTAAGATAGATGGCGGCGGGGTAGGGGCTCACTTTAGTGGGTAGGTAAGGTAGATGGCGGCAGGGTAGGGGCTCACTTTAGGGGGTAGGTAAGGTAGATGGCGGCGGGGTAGGGGCTCACTTTTGGGGGTAGGTAAGGTAGATGGCGGCGGGGTAGGGGCTCACATTAGGGGGTTATAGATTTAATATAGCTGACGGCAGGGTCCAGGAGCGGCAGTTTAGGGGGTTAACAACTTAATTAGCTGGCGGTGGGGTCCGGGAGCGGCGGTTTAGGGTTAATACATTTTTATTGTTAGGATAGTGAGGGGGGATAGCGGATAGAGGGTTAGACGTGTCGGGCTATGTTAGGGAGGCGTGTTAGACAGTACGGGAGATTTAATAACTTTAGTCAGGTTTTGTAGGCGCCGGCAGTTTCTAAAGTGCCGTAAGTCACTGGCGACTCCAGAAATTTGGAGATCTTTATCGGATCGCGCCCCTGTAGTTGTTTTGCATTTGTGGCATTTGCACATAAATTAAAACTTTTTTTCAATGAATTGCTCACGCAAATCATATCTTGTTTTTTTTCTGCAGACCAAGCATTAAATGGAAAAGTTACATTTTTGTGCCATTTTCTATGGCATTCTTTTTAAATAACAGTATGAGAGTCATCTTTTCCTAAATATTTTAAACAGATATTTATGGTTCTACATTTAGCATCAGTTGACCTTCTAAAATGCTATCATTTAAAATATTATGTCTATGTTGTTCTATAACAATTCCTTATTAAAAATCAGAAGATAAATTAATTATTCTGACACTTTGCAGCATCTTGCAATTTACCCGGAAAATGAGTAAGCATAAAAAAATCTAAGCATAAAAATATTAGATACCTTCTAATGAAATAAAATTATGATTTATCAGTAAGGTGACCTAGCCTATTTTGACAATATATGCATGCTTCTACGCTTACCATTTCTCACCCAGTGTAGCACATACAGTTGTTGAGCCTTCATTAGAAACCGGTTTAAATTATCCCTTAATGGCTTCTAATACATTTTATGGCACTGGAAAATATTTTCTACAGCCGGACCCTGGCTGACGATAATGTGGTATAACGCACCACAAGCAGTCGATACACAAAATTGCTTTTGACAGCATATTTATCGGTTTGCGACCTAGCGCAAACCTAAGTACGGCTCAATGGAAATGAGCCCACTACAAGATATTTTCATTGTTATGATAATCAGTTGGTGGTTGGCTGGTTAAAGGGCCAATCATTTAAAAGATGACTATTGCCACTTTTAAATACATGGGGGCCAAGTTATATAGACATTGTAGGCCCAATTTAACATGGTGCCTAATGCACCTGTTTCCGTGCGAGCCTTTAGGCTCGCCGGAAACAGGAGATAAAAAGCAGCTGCTCCTTAACTCGTCCTCTGCCTCTGAGCCTGCAGACATCAATCTGCCCGATCAAATATAGAAATAATCAGGACCAGAAGCGATGCAGGGCGGACATGATTTGCTATAGCGAATTATGTCCACCTGGGGTATGATAAATCTACCCCCATGGTCTCAAGTTTGTCTATGATATTATTCCATATGTCTTTGGCTCTGTCAGTTGATCACTGTAGCCATGGTGATAAACTGTAGACACCTGGGCACTTGACCACTCAATTGAAAAAGGTTTTAGTGCCTATTTTGGGGTGTTAGGGTCCCTTTTAAAGCCAAGAGTACATTAAACGACGCCTAATAGACAATGACAATATCTGTCTACCTTAAAGTGTACAAAATGGTGACCTCTCATTGGAAAATGGGTAATTCTCTCTTTCATTTGAGGATTATTTTTTGTGTGTTGTATGCTGTCTTTAGATGATATGAGCTCCTTTGGAGCTGCTGCACCCCATATATTGAATACATTAGGTAGGCAATTGCCATTTTTTATGACAGCTACCATTGCCATTTTTATGACAATCAGCTACTATTGAAAGTGATTTGAGATCCTATCATGGGGCTCCTCTCTTTCCAAGCTGTAGTTTTATACCCTTCTGTGTTCCATCACCCTCATCAAATACTGAATTTGTGCTTAATTGTACGGCTAAACAATGAGCTTATGTGTGAATTGAAACTGATTAGAATCTATGACATCACTACCTTAAGCTAAATCTCTCCAAAACTGAACTCCTTATTTTTTCCCCCTTCTTCCAATGTCTCCACCCCCAAAATTTCTATAACTGTTGATAATTCCATCACTACCCCTACCCCGCTCGCCCGATGTCTTGGGGTCACACTTGACTCAGATCTTTCCTTCACTCCTCACATCCAGTCCTTGGCTAAAGCCTGCCGCTTCCACTTTAAAAACATTGCTAAAATTAGACATTTCCTTACACAAGATACAATCAAGATTTGAATCCACTCTCTCATCCTTTCCCGCCTCGACTACTGCAATTCCGTCCTCTCTGGTCTACCTAGCTGCCGCATAGCTCCTTTACAATCCATTATGAATGCCTCTGCCAGGCTCATCTTCCTTACTCGTCGCTCTTCATCTGCTGCACCTCTCTGCCAATCCCTTCACTTAGGGGTTAATATTTTTTAAATAGATGGCGGCGGTGTAAGGGGCTCACTTTAGGGGTTAGGTAAGATAGATGGCGGCAGGGTAGGGGCTCACTTTAGGGGTGTGACGAACCAAGGTTATCCAACCCTGCACCAGTCACTTATTTGGCACAGAAAGGGTTTTCAGCCCCCTTTTCTGTCACCTATAGCTCAAATTCTGCCACCACTTAAAATTTATTAAAGGGAAAATCTTAAGGAAAACCCCAGACTTTACACATTAACTCTAGAAATACAATTTAGCAGAAAATAACCTAAAATTATACAGTTCTAATATTCCAGTCTCTTTCAGTAAAGTGGTTCAATTATTAGACAAAGGCCAAACTTAATAAAGGAATTATTTATTATGCCAAAAATATTATGCACAATGCATTAATAATAAAAAAGTTGTTACAAATAAAATTACACACGCAAACAGTGTTTTAAAATAAAAAGGAGAAAAACAGAATTGAATACTTTACTAGCTTCAAGATCTGCGCCAGGGGAATGGCAAGAAAATGATGGCTCCTTACTTCTGTACAGCAGCTCCCCTTGTAAGAATGACAATCTTATTGTTAAAAAATAAGATTCTTAAACCTACTTCTCAGAGATCATGTTGCTTAACCACACCCTCCTGGGCGGGCTAAGAAACCCCACTGTCTTTACAAACTTCAATAGACTAAATTTCTTGCCTGAATTTATACAATCCATTATCATTCCTGCTAGGTAAGAAATTTCTATATTTACATATTTAGAACCTCTTAGTTTTATTGGGAGAACCAGTTTGATATCAAATATGCCATAGGTTGTCATATTTACCTGCCGTTAAGGTTATAACACTTTTAACCCACATATGTACATAATATACCAATGTCCTGTCAGTGACCTGGTCAGTTTTTGTAATGAAGGGCCTGTTTTGCATCATGCATTCTATTGACAGCTTAAGCCATAAACTTTATCCTGTGTATCTCTGTGACTAAGAGCTTCAGTGATTTTATGACTCAATGCATACACACTAGCATTTGGTGGCTAGTTAGAGGGTTCTGGCACTTCAAAGAAAATACAAACACAATTCTTCTTGAAAACAAATAACTGTTTTGAGTGCAAGCTGCACAAACTTAACTCCTTAGGAGCTGAATCCTGAGATATTTGTGACAAGGGGGTAGGTAAGATAGATGGCGGCGGGGTAGGGGCTCACTTTAGTGGGTAGGTAAGGTAGATGGCGGCAGGGTAGGGGCTCACTTTAGGGGGTAGGTAAGGTAGATGGCGGCGGGGTAGGGGCTCACTTTTGGGGGTAGGTAAGGTAGATGGCGGCGGGGTAGGGGCTCACATTAGGGGGTTATAGATTTAATATAGCTGACGGCAGGGTCCGGGAGCGGCAGTTTAGGGGGTTAACAACTTAATTAGCTGGCGGTGGGGTCCGGGAGCGGCGGTTTAGGGTTAATACATTTTTATTGTTAGGATAGTGAGGGGGGATAGCGGATAGAGGGTTAGACGTGTCGGGCTATGTTAGGGAGGCGTGTTAGACAGTACGGGAGATTTAATAACTTTAGTCAGGTTTTGTAGGCGCCGGCAGTTTCTAAAGTGCCGTAAGTCACTGGCGACTCCAGAAATTTGGAGATCTTTATCGGATCGCGCCCCTGTAGTTGTTTTGCATTTGTGGCATTTGCACATAAATTAAAACTTTTTTTCAATGAATTGCTCACGCAAATCATATCTTGTTTTTTTTCTGCAGACCAAGCATTAAATGGAAAAGTTACATTTTTGTGCCATTTTCTATGGCATTCTTTTTAAATAACAGTATGAGAGTCATCTTTTCCTAAATATTTTAAACAGATATTTATGGTTCTACATTTAGCATCAGTTGACCTTCTAAAATGCTATCATTTAAAATATTATGTCTATGTTGTTCTATAACAATTCCTTATTAAAAATCAGAAGATAAATTAATTATTCTGACACTTTGCAGCATCTTGCAATTTACCCGGAAAATGAGTAAGCATAAAAAAATCTAAGCATAAAAATATTAGATACCTTCTAATGAAATAAAATTATGATTTATCAGTAAGGTGACCTAGCCTATTTTGACAATATATGCATGCTTCTACGCTTACCATTTCTCACCCAGTGTAGCACATACAGTTGTTGAGCCTTCATTAGAAACCGGTTTAAATTATCCCTTAATGGCTTCTAATACATTTTATGGCACTGGAAAATATTTTCTACAGCCGGACCCTGGCTGACGATAATGTGGTATAACGCACCACAAGCAGTCGATACACAAAATTGCTTTTGACAGCATATTTATCGGTTTGCGACCTAGCGCAAACCTAAGTACGGCTCAATGGAAATGAGCCCACTACAAGATATTTTCATTGTTATGATAATCAGTTGGTGGTTGGCTGGTTAAAGGGCCAATCATTTAAAAGATGACTATTGCCACTTTTAAATACATGGGGGCCAAGTTATATAGACATTGTAGGCCCAATTTAACATGGTGCCTAATGCACCTGTTTCCGTGCGAGCCTTTAGGCTCGCCGGAAACAGGAGATAAAAAGCAGCTGCTCCTTAACTCGTCCTCTGCCTCTGAGCCTGCAGACATCAATCTGCCCGATCAAATATAGAAATAATCAGGACCAGAAGCGATGCAGGGCGGACATGATTTGCTATAGCGAATTATGTCCACCTGGGGTATGATAAATCTACCCCCATGGTCTCAAGTTTGTCTATGATATTATTCCATATGTCTTTGGCTCTGTCAGTTGATCACTGTAGCCATGGTGATAAACTGTAGACACCTGGGCACTTGACCACTCAATTGAAAAAGGTTTTAGTGCCTATTTTGGGGTGTTAGGGTCCCTTTTAAAGCCAAGAGTACATTAAACGACGCCTAATAGACAATGACAATATCTGTCTACCTTAAAGTGTACAAAATGGTGACCTCTCATTGGAAAATGGGTAATTCTCTCTTTCATTTGAGGATTATTTTTTGTGTGTTGTATGCTGTCTTTAGATGATATGAGCTCCTTTGGAGCTGCTGCACCCCATATATTGAATACATTAGGTAGGCAATTGCCATTTTTTATGACAGCTACCATTGCCATTTTTATGACAATCAGCTACTATTGAAAGTGATTTGAGATCCTATCATGGGGCTCCTCTCTTTCCAAGCTGTAGTTTTATACCCTTCTGTGTTCCATCACCCTCATCAAATACTGAATTTGTGCTTAATTGTACGGCTAAACAATGAGCTTATGTGTGAATTGAAACTGATTAGAATCTATGACATAAATACCAGTGAGCCTTTGTGCAATAATAAAATGCTCTAATGAATTAAATCATTTTATTATTGCATTACAATTTTCCCTTAATAAGAAATAATGATCTTCTTACTGTAGAAGAATGGACAATGGCTTTACTACTCAGAAACCAAACAGAAATATTAGCATGGCACTATTAACCCCTTATCTTCCAGAGGTGACCACAAAGCAATGCCTTATGACTTTCCTTGGTATGAATTAATTCTCATTTATTAGCTCTACTGTATTTTTTTTTCTTTAGTAAACATTAGCACTATAGAAGTCACGTTTGGTTGTTCTGCTACAGTAACTAGTGCTTAGAAATAAAGTGAAATAGTTTTGTTTTGTTTTTTTTAAAGGAAATAAACGCGGTCAGTTGCAGACAAAATAAATCAATAAAAATGAATTACTGTATATGAGGGGGTGGTCAGAAAGTCTACAAATAATTACTAAAATGCATTATCCATGAAGCAAAAAATGAACAGACTATAAAGTAGAAATTTTTTATGTTGAAAATGTATCTTTATTAAAAACATTTATGTATGCATTAATAATTATTATGGTAAAAATAAACATTTATTGAGTCATGCTTTATTCATCCGGATCAAGTGTAAAAATATGATAGAGTTTTAATAACCTAGATGTATCTCTTCATATTTTCTATTTTCTTTAAACAATTGTTTTAGTTTATTTTCCTTTAAATTGTCCCCTAGAAGCTCTATTGGGCTTAAAAGCTCCCCCACCCAAAAAAATGTTAACAAATGAAAGAGAAGTTAAAGGGACATGAAACACAAAAAATCTATTTCAAGAGTCAGTTAGAGCATATGATTTTCAACAACTTTCCAATTTACTTCTACTATCTAATTTACTTTGTTTTCTCTGTATCTTTTGTTGACAGGAATACCTAGGTAGGCTCAGGGACAGCAATGCACTACAGGGAGCTAGCTTCTGATTGGTGGTTGCACATATATGCCTCTTGTCTGTAGTTCACCCAATAGGCCCAATTTAACAATGGTCAGATGGACAAGGTTTGCTTCCGCTAACCTGTTTGCCTGGCATCGCAGCAAGCGTGCAGCAGTGCACTGTCTGTCATTAAAGGGATATGAAACCCAATTTTTTTGTTTCATGATTCAGACAGAGCATGCAATTTTAAGCAACTTTCTAATTTACTCCTAGTGGTAGATTTAACAAGTTCCGGGCAGACATGATTCGCTGAAAGGTGGCGGACAAGTTAAGGAACAGCGGTCGTAAGAGCCAGAAACGATGGGCATAGAAAGCAGCATTCGCTGCTTGTTAAATCTACCCCTTATTATCAATTTTCTTTGTTCCTTTACTATCTTTTGGGTAGATTACGAACAGGGTGCAAAACTAACGCCAAAAAAGTTGCGTTATTTCACTGTCCATAGCGCTGCCATTACGAGTTACTGAAAGCCTCCTTGTGCTATGCGATATGGTGGCGTTAAGCTCCATACCGCATAAAAGCCAAGGGCTGATTTGACGTGCTCGTGCACGCTTTCCCGCACAGACATCAATGGGGAGAGAGTGTTAGAAAAAAAACTAATACCTGAAGTGCGGAATGAAAAATCTCCATAACGCAACCCTCTTGATGTCTATGGGGAAAAAAAGGTTATGTTTAAACTTAACACCCTAACATAAACCCTTAGTCAAAACACCCCTAATCTGCCGCTCCCGACATTGCTGACACCTAAATAAAGTTATTTACCCCTAATCTGCCGCCCCAACATCGCCGACACTAATACAAGTTATTAACCCTTATTCCGCCGCTCCCTGACATCACCGCCACTATAATAAAGTTATTACCCCTATTCCGCCGCTCCCCGACATCGCAGCCACTATAATAAAGTTATTAACCCCTATTCCGCTACTCCCCGATATCGTTGACACTATAATAAAGTTATTAACCCTTAATCCATCGCTCCCCGACATCAGTGACACTATAATAAAGTTATTAACCCCTAAAACTCCGGCCTTCCACATCGCCACCACTAAATAAACCTATTAACCCCTAAACATCTGGCCCCCCACATCACCACTACTACGTAAACCTATTAACCCCTAAACCGCCAGCCTCCCCACATCGCAAAACACTAAATTAAACTATTAACCCCTAAACCTAACATCCACTAACTTTAAATTAAAATTACAATATAACTATCTTAAAATAAATAAAAACTTACCTGAGAAATAAAAAAAACCTAAGTTTAAACTATAAATTAACCTAACATAACTATTCTAATAAAATGTAAAAAATATCTATTAAAAAATCTAAATTACAAATGAAAAAAAACACTGCGAAAAAAATTAAAAAAATCTAAAAATCTGGCGACAAAATCAAGCCATTATGGCACGAAATAGAAATTTTCTACAGGCAGATATTGACTGAGGAATTTAAGCTGACACCCACAATAGCTATGCTTAATGACCTCCCCCCTTTCCCCTGTAAGCTGAGACTTAAATTACTACAAATGGGCGTTACAAGCGCTAAATCACTAATAGCACGACACTGGAAAACACAACACAAGCCAACACTATTAGAATGGGTTAACAAGGTCGCGGACATGCTAACACTTGAGGAATACGGATACTATAAAAGGAAGCAGATTGGCACTTTTGCAGATATCAAATTCATTTGGGAAGATATAACTACACAACAGGTTCCTTCACTTACGTCAATAGCATAGAGTCTCCCCTCTTTCTCCCTCTCTCTCCTTTTCACTCTACTCCGCTGATCCTTGTCTTCGGCTCCCTCCCTTTGAAAGAATAGTGGTTCCAACGTTTTTAGTTAAGTTCATCGTTCCAAAGTTATGAATACAATTTTTATATGGAGCAACGAAACTGCAAACCTCTGTGATAATATCACCCAAATTTATACACTGGGAGATGATTGTAAAAGACTATTTTTATGTAACTGAAGAATCCCATTTTATTTTCCTGTTTTGTATTTATATTTGGATGTTAATAAAGCTCTTTGGAAAAAAAAAAATCTAAAAATCTAAAATTACAAAATATAATAAACACTAAATTACAAAAAATAAAAAAACACTAAGCTTACAAAAAATAATAAACAAAATTAAAAAAAATGAAAACAATTACACCTAATATAATAGCCCTATAAAAATAAAAAAGCCCCCCAAATAAAAACACCCCCTAGCCTACAATAAACTACCAATAGCCCTTAAAAGGGCCTTTTCTAGGGCATTGCTCTAAATTAAACATCTCTCTTACCTGTAAAAAAATAAAAAAGTACCCCCAATGGAAAAACCCACCACCCAACCAACCCCCCAAAATAAAAAACCTAACTCTAAAAAAACCTAAGCTACCCATTGCCCTTAAAGGGGCATTAGTATGGGCATTGCCCTTAAAAGGGCATTCAGCTCTTTTCCAAAAGCCCAAAGCCCTAATCTAGAAAAAAAAAACACCCCAAAAAAAAAAAAAAAAAAAAACCTAACACTAACCCCAGAATATCTACTCGTGGTTCCTGAAATCCAGACATCCAGTTCTTCATCCAGGCGGCGAGGAGCGCAGCCATCCTGGAAACCGAAGACATCCTGCACGGAGCGTCATCTTCATATGGTCACCGCCGTACACTGAAGTTGAATGCAAGATACCCATTTCAAAATGGCGTACCTAGCATTCCTATTGGCTGATTTGATTCTTCAAACTCAAATCAGTCAATAGAATGAGAGCCTCTGAAATCCTATTGGCTGTTCAAATCAGCCAATAGGATAAGAGCTTCTGAAAACCTTTTGGCTTTTCAAATCAGCCAATAGGATGAGAGCTACTGAAATCCTATTGGCTGTTCAAATCAGCTAATAGGATGAGAGCTACTGAAATCCTATTGATTGTTTAGATCAACCAATAGGATTTCAGAAGCTCTCACTCTATTGGCTGATTTGAATTTGAAGAATCAAATCAGCCAATAGGAATGCAAGGTACGCCATTTTAAAATGGCTACCTTGCATTCAACTTCAGTGTACGGTGGTGACCGTATAAAGAGGAAGCTCTGCGGCAGCATGTCTTTAGCTTCTAGGATGGCTCTGCTCCACGCCGCCAGGATGAAGATAGAAGACGCCCCTGGGATGGATGAAGATATCACCGCCTGGATAAGGACTTATCGCCACCTGGATGTCAGGACTTCAGGAACCGAGAGTAGATATTCTGGGGTTAGTGTTAGTTTTTTTTTTCATTTTTTTTAGTGTTTTTTTTTTAGATTAGGGCTTTGGGCTTTTGGAAAAGAGCTGAATTAAATTTTAAGGGCAATGCCCCTACAAATGCCCCTTTAGGGGCAATGGGTAGCTTAGGTTTAATTAAGAGTTACGTTTTTTTATTTTGGGGGTTTGGTTGGGTGGTGGGTTTTACTGTTGGGGAGACTGTATTTTTTACAGGTAAAAGAGCTGTTTAACTTAGGGCAATGCCTATTGTAGGCAAGGGGCTAGTTTTATTTGAGGGGGCTTTTTATTTTTGTAGGGCTATTAGATTAGGTGTAATTGTTTTTATTTTTGATAATTTTGTTTATTATTTTTTGTAATCTTACGCCTAGATTTAGAGTTTTGTCGGTAACGACCCGCGTAGTTAACGCATGATTTTTTTCCCCCGCACCTTTTAAATACCGCTAGTATTTAGAGTTCACAGAATGGCTGCGTTAGGCTCCAAAAAGGGAGCGTAGAGCATAATTTACCGCCACTGCAACTCTCGATACCAGCTGTGCTTACGGATGCGGCCAGCTTCAAAAACGTGCTCGTGCACGATTCCCCCATAGAAAACAATGTGGCAGTTTGAGCTGAAAAAAAACCGTAACACCTGCAAAAAAGCAGCGTTAAGCTCCTAACGCAGCCCCATTGTTTCCTATGGAGAAACACTTCCTAAGTCTGCACCTAATACTCTAACATGTACCCCGAGTCTAAACACCCCTAACCTTACACTTATTAACCCCTAATCTGCCACCCCCGCTATCACTGACCCCTGCATATTTTTTTAACCCCTAATCTGCCGCTCCGTACACCGCCGCAACCTACATTATACCTATGTACCCCTAATCTGCTGCCCCTAACACCGCCGACCCCTATATTATATTTATTAACCCCTAATCTGCCGCCCCCAACGTCGCCTCCACCTACCTACAATAATTAACCCCTAATCTGCCGACCGGACCTCACCGTTACTATAATAAATGTATTAACCCCTAAAGCTAAGTCTAACCCTAACACTAACACCCCCCTAACTTAAATATAATTTAAATCTAATGAAATAAATTAACTCTTATTAAATAAATTATTCCTATTTAAAGCTAAATACTTACCTGTAAAATAAACCCTAATATAGCTACACTATAAATTATAATTATATTGTAGCTATTTTAGGGTTTATATTTATTTTACAGGCAACTTTGTATTTATTTTAACCAGGTACAATAGCTATTAAATAGTTAATAACTATTTAATGGTTACCTAGTTAAAATAATTACAAAATTACCTGTAAAATAAATCCTAACCTAAGTTACAATTAAACCTAACACTACACTATCAATAAATAAATTAAATAAAATACCTACAATTACCTACAATTAAACCTAACACTACACTATCAATAAATTAATTAAATACAATACCTACAAATAAATACAATGAAATAAACTAACTAAAGTACAAAAAATAAAAAAGAACTAAGTTACAAAAAATAAAAAAATATTTACAAACATTAGAAAAATATTACAAAAATTTTAAACTAATTACACCTACTCTAAGCCCCCTAATAAAATAAGAAAGACCCCCAAAATAAAAAATGCCCTACCCTATTCTAAAATTAAAATAGAAAAGCTCTTTTACCTTACCAGCCCTGAAAAGGGCCCTTTGTGGGGCATGCCCCAAAGAATTCAGCTCTTTTGCCTGTAAAAAAAAAACATACAATACCCCCCCCAACATTACAACCCACCACCCACATACCCCTAATCTAACCCAAACCCCCCCTTAAATAAACCTAACACTAAGCCCCTGAAGATCTTCCTACCTTGTCTTCACCACACCGGGTTCACCAATCGGTCCAGAAGAGCCTCAGATGTCTTGATCCAAGCCCAAGCGGGGGGCTGAAGATGTCCATGATCCGGCTGAAGTCTTCATCCAAGCGGGAGCTGAAGAGGTCCATGAGCCGGCTGAAGTCTTCTATCAAGCGGCATCTTCAATCTTCTTTCTTCCGGATCCATGTTCATCCCGCCGACGCGGAACATCCATCTTCACCGACAACTTCTCGACGAATGACGGCTCCTTTAAGGGACGTCATCCAAGATGGCGTCCCTCGAATTCCGATTGGCTGATAGGATTCTATCAGCCAATCGGAATTAAGGTAGGAAAATTCTGATTGGCTGATGGAATCAGCCAATCAGATTCAAGTTCAATCCGATTGGCTGATCCAATCAGCCAATCAGATTGAGCTTGCATTCTATTGGCTGATCGGAACAGCCAATAGAATGCGAGCTCAATCTGATTGGCTGATTGGATCAGCCAATCGAATTGAACTTGAATCTGATTGGCTGATTCCATCAGCCAATCAGAATTTTCCTTCCTTAATTCCGATTGGCTGATAGAATCCTATCAGCCAATCGGAATTCGAGGGATGCCATCTTGGATGACGTCCCTTAAAGGAACCTTCATTCGTCGTCTAGTCATCGGAAGAAGAGGATGGATCCGCGCTGGAGGTCTTCAAGATGAAGCCGCTCGTCATCGGATGGAAGAACATAGAAGATGTGGCTTGGATGAAGATGTTTGCCGGTCCGGATCTACACTTCTGCACGAAGATGGAATTTTTCAGCCACCGCTTGGATCAAGACTTCAGTTGGAGGATGGACGTCACTCTTCAGCCCCCGCTTGGGCTTGGATCAAGACTTCGTAGGCTCTTCTGGACCGATCGGGACCCGGTGTGGTGAAGACAAGGTAGGGAGATTTTCAGGGGCTTAGTGTTAGGTTTATTTAAGGGGGGTTTGGGTTAGATTAGGGGTATGTGGGTGGTGGGTTGTAATGTTGGGGGGGTATTGTATGTTTTTTTTTTACAGGCAAAAGAGCTGAATTCTTTGGGGCATGCCCCGCAAAGGGCCCTTTTAAGGGCTGGTAAGGTAAAAGAGATTTTCAATTTTAATTTTAGAATAGGGTAGGGCATTTTTTTATTTTGGGGGGCTTTGTTATTTTATTAGGGGGCTTAGAGTAGGTGTAATTAGTTTAAAATTGTTGTAATATTTTTCTAATGTTTGTAAATATTTTTTTATTTTTTGTAACTTAGTTCTTTTTTATTTTTTGTACTTTAGTTAGTGTATTTATTTGTATTTATTTGTAGGTATTGTATTTAATTAATTTATTGATAGTGTAGTGTTAGGTTTAATTGTAGGTATTTTATTTAATTAATGTAATGATAGTGTAGTGTTAGGTTTAATTGTAACTTAGGTTAGGATTTATTTTACAGGTAATTTTGTAATTATTTTAACTAGGTAGCTATTAAATAGTTATTAACTATTTAATAGCTATTGTACCTGGTTAAAATAATTACAAAGTTGCCTGTAAAATAAATATTAATCCTAAAATAGCTACAATATAATTATAATTTATATTGTAGCTATATTAGGGTTTATTTTACAGGTAAGTAGTTATCTATAAATAGGAATAATTTATTTAATAAGAGTTAATTTATTTCGTTAGATTTAAATTATATTTAACTTAGGGGGGTGTTAGGGTTAGGGTTAGACTTAGCTTTAGGGGTTAATAAATTTATTAGAGTAGCGGCGAGGTCCGGTCGGCAGATTAGGGGTTAATACTTGAAGGTGTCGGCGATGTTAGGGAGGGCAGATTAGGGGTTAATACTATTTATTATAGGGTTATTGAGGCGGGAGTGAGGCGGATTAGGGGTTAATACATTTATTATAGTGGCGGTGAGGTCCGGTCGGCAGATTAGGGGTTAATAAATATAATATAGGGGTCGGCGGTGTTAGGGGCAGCAGATTAGGGGTACATAGGGATAATGTAAGTGGCGGCGGTGTGCAGTCGGCAGATTAGGGGTTAAAAAAATTTAATCGAGTGGCGGCGATGTGGGGGGACCTTGGTTTAGGGGTACATAGGTAGTTATGGGTGTTAGTGTACTTTAGAGCACAGTAGTTAAGAGCTTTATAAACCAGCGTTAGCCCAGAAAGCTCTTAACTCCTGGCTTTTTGCTGCGGCTGGAGTTTTGTCGTTAGATTTCTTACGCTCACTTCAGCCAAGACTCTAAATACCAGCGTTAGAAAGATCCCATTGAAAAGATAGGATACGCAATTGACGTAAGGGGGATCTGCGGTATGGAAAAGTCGAGGCTGGAAAGTGAGCGTTAGACCCTTACCTACACGACTCTAAATACCAGCGGTAGCCCAAAACCAGCGTTAGGAGCTTCTAACGCTGGTTTTGACGGCTAACGCCAAACTCTAAATCTAGGCCTAAGTGTTTTTATTTTTAGTAATTTAGTGTTTATTATTTTTTTCTAATTTTAGATTTTTTTATTTTTTTCGTAATGTTATTTTTTTAAATTGGTAGTATTTTTTTATTTTATGAGAATAGTAACGTTAGGTTAATTTATTGTTTAATGTTAGGTTTATTTTTATTTCACAGGTAAGTTTTTATTTATTTTAAGATAGTTATATTGTAATTTAAAGTTAGGGGGTGTAAGGTTTAGGAGTTAATAGTTTAATGTAGTATTTTGCGATGTGAGGAGCCGGAGATATAGGAGTTAATAGGTTTATTTTGTTGTGGCGACTTGGGAGGCCGGAGGTTTAGGGGTTAATAGATTTATTTAGTTGCGGTGATGTGGAAGGTCAGAGGTTTAGGGGTTAATAACTTTATTATAGTGGCTGCAATGTCGGGGAGCGGCGGATTAGGGGTTAATAGCTTTATTATAGTGGCAGCGTTGTTGGGGGCGGCGGGTTAGGGGTTATTAAGTTTATTTAATAGTTGTGATGTGGGTGGGCGGCAGATTAGGGGTTAATACGTTTGAAATAGTGTTTGCGATGTGGGAGGGCGGTTAATAGGTAGTTTATGGCTGTTAGTGTACTTAGTATAACATTTTAGTTATGAGTTTTGTGAAACATTTTTGTCGCACAAAACTCATAACTACAGGGAGTGCAGAATTATTAGGCAAGTTGTATTTTTGAGGATTAATTTTATTATTGAACAACAACCATGTTCTCAATGAACCCAAAAAACTCATTAATATTAAAGCTGAATATTTTTGGAAGTAGTTTTTAGTTTGTTTTTAGTTTTAGCTATTTTAGGGGGATATCTGTGTGTGCAGCTGACTATTACTGTGCATAAATATTAGGCAACTTAACAAAAAACAAATATATACCCATTTCAATTATTTATTTTTACCAGTGAAACCAATATAACATCTCAACATTCACAAATATACATTTCTGACATTCAAAAACAAAACAAAAACAAATCAGTGACCAATATAGCCACCTTTCTTTGCAAGGACACTCAAAAGCCTGCCATCCATGGATTCTGTCAGTGTTTTGATCTGTTCACCATCAACATTGCGTGCAGCAGCAACCACAGCCTCCCAGATACTGTTAAGAGAGGTGTACTGTTTTCCCTCCTTGTAAATCTCACATTTGATGATGGACCACAGGTTCTCAATGGGGTTCAGATAAGGTGAACAAGGAGGCCATGTCATTAGATTTTCTTCTTTTATACCCTTTCTTGCCAGCCACGCTGTGGAGTACTTGGACGCGTGTGATGGAGTATTGTCCTGCATGAAAATCATGTTTTTCTTGAAGGATGCAGACTTCTTCCTGTACCACTGCTTGAAGAAGGTGTCTTCCAGAAACTGGCAGTAGGACTGGGATTCGAGCTTGACTCCATCTTCAACCCGAAAAGGCCCCACAAGCTCATCTTTGATGATACCAGCCCAAACCAGTACTCCACCTCCACCTTGCTGGCGTCTGAGTCGGACTGGAGCTCTCTGCCCTTTACCAATCCAGCCACGGGCCCATCAAGACTCACTCTCATTTCATCAGTCCATAAAACCTTAGAAAAATCAGTCTTGAGATATTTCTTGGCCCAGTCTTGACGTTTCAGCTTGTGTGTCTTGTTCAGTGGTGGTCGTCTTTCAGCCTTTCTTACCTTGGCCATGTCTCTGAGTATTGCACACCTTGTGCTTTTGGGCACTCCAGTGATGTTGCAGCTCTGAAATATGGCCAAACTGGTGGCAAGTGGCATCTTGGCAGCTGCACGCTTGACTTTTCTCAGTTCATGGGCAGTTATTTTGCGCCTTGGTTTTTCCACACGCTTCTTGCGACCCTGTTGACTATTTTGAATGAAACGCTTGATTGTTCGATGATCACGCTTCAGAAGCTTTGCAATTTTAAGAGTGCTGCATCCCACTGCAAGATATCTCACTATTTTTTAGTTTTCTGAGCCTGTCAAGTCCTTCTTTTGACCCATTTTGCCAAAGGAAAGGAAGTTGACTAATAATTATGCACACCTGATATAGGGTGTTGATGTCATTAGACCACACCCCTTCTCATTACAGAGATGCACATCACCTAATATGCTTAATTGGTAGTAGGCTTTCGAGCCTATACAGCTTGGAGTAAGACAACATGCATAAAGAGGATGATGTGGTCAAAATACTAATTTGCCTAATAATTCTGCACTCCCTGTACTGCTCTCAGATGGCGGTATGGATCATCTCAATTTAGGCTGTAAAGCAAGCATTTTAGCCTGATCGCACAATCTGTAATACCGGCACTATGAAAATCCCACGCAAAAACGTCATTTTTTTAAATGCGTGATGGACAACGAGTTACAGGCTAAAATGCTTGCGGTATAGCTATACCGACACGCCAGTATGCTGGAATTGCAATTTTTTTCAGCGTTAAAAGCCGTAACGCTAAACTCGTAATCTACCTGTTTATCTGAAAAGGCAGGAATGTAAGCTTAGGAGATGGCCCATTTTGGTTCAGCACCTGGGTAGCGCTTGTTGATTGGTAGCTAAATGTAGCCACCAATCAACAAGAGCTACCCAGGGCGCTGAATCAAAAATGGGCCATCTCTTAAGCTTACATTCCTGCTTTTACAAATAAACGGCTAGATTACGAGTTTTGCGTTATGAGTGAAAAAGCCTCATAACGCTGCTTTTTCACTATGGCTGGTATTACGAGTCTTGTAGGTACAGGTGCACCGCACCCTTTTTTGGCCGTCACGCAACGTAACTACCGCACTTTTTAAAAAGTCCTTTTTCAATGGGACTTCCTTAGCGCTGGTATTACAAGTTTGCCTGTCCGGCCAAAAAGTGAGCGGTACAGCCTATACCGATAAGATCCGTACCGTAAACTGAAAGTCAGTAGTTATGGGTTTTACGTTACAAAGCTGTAGAATAAAACTTATAACTAAAGTGTTACAAGGTACACTAACACCCATAAACTACCTATTAACCCCTAAACCGAGGCCCTCCCACAATGCAAACGCTAAAATAAAATTATTAACCCCTAATATGCTGCTCCGGACATCGCTGCTACTATAATAAACATATTAACCCCTAAACCGCCACACTCCCGCATCGTAAACACTAGTTAAATATTATTAACCCCTAATCTGCTGCCCCCAAAATCGTCTCCACCTACATACACTTATTAACCCCTAATCTGCTGTCCCTAACATCGCCGCAACCTACATTACTGTTATTAACCCCTAATCTGCTACCCCCAAAATCGCCGCCACCTAACTACACTTGTTAATCCCTAATCTGCTGCCCCCAACATCACCGCCGCCACTATACTAAAGTTATTAACCCCTAAACCTAACCCAAAATCTAACCCTAACACCCCTAACTTTAATATAATTAAAATAAATCTAAATAAAAATTACTATCATTAACTAAATAATTCCTATTTAAAACTAAATACCTATAAAATAAACCCTAAGATAGGTACAATATAACTAATAGTTTTTATTTTTATTTCACAGGTAAGTTTGTATTTATTTTAACTAGGTAGACTAGTTAGTAAATAGTTATTAACTATTTACTAACTATTTAGTTAAAATAAATACAAATTTATCTGTAAAATAAAACCTAACCTGCCTCACACTTACACCTAACATTACACTAAAAATAAAAAAATTACATTAATTAAATACAATTAACTAAATTACAAAAAAAAACCCACTAAATTACACAAAATAAAAAAGAAATGATCAAATATTTAAACTAATTACACCTAATCTAATAACCATATCAAAATAAAAAGCCCCCCCCCCCAAAATTAAAACCCTCTAGCCTAAACTAAACTGCCAATAACCCTTAAAAGGGCCTTTTGTGGGGCAAATCAGCTCTTTTACCTGTAAAAGAAAATACAAACAAACCCCAACAGTAAAACCCACCACCCACACAACCAAACCCCCCAAATAAAATCCTATCTAAAAAACCTAAGCTCCCCATTGCCCTGAAAAGGGCATTTGGATGGGCATTGCCCATAAAAGGGCATTTAGCGGGGGGCGTGTCCAGGCTATGGCCTAAGATGGCTACTAAATTGGGAGCTCTGCCACTCAGAGTTACATTCCACCTGTAATCTGCAGACCAAATAGCCATCCAACAAAAACTTATACCCTATGTCACAGAGGACACTTAGCTGAATGGCACTATATACATTTTTTTTTGCTAAGCAACAACAGGCCCTCCCAAACTGGACCGCTGAGTGTCTCTGGTGGCCTTCAAGGAGAGAGATCTTGGCTCCCCCCCCGACATACTCTGTCAAAGGTTCTTGATAACCCCTATATAATCGAGGAGCTACTTGTTTTGATTCGGGAATTATTGGAGGATCTTGGAAGGAGGATATGTGAGAGGATTGACCGTATTGTAACCCTAACTACTGCGCAAATGGGAGTTACATGGCAGAATGCGGACCAAGCATTAGCCCTAAGGAACTCAGACGTGGAAGAACAATTTCAGGCTGGCTCCCCCGACCTGGATCTGGGAGTATGTGTAACAAAGCGCCCAGTGCATAATATCAGGAAACGCTTTGCGACCTCTGTGGCTGGGCAACCAGCTCCTGTTTGTTCTGTTGAATTTACCCAGCTAGGGAGTGTGATGCAGAGGGAGCGATATTTCACTTTGCTGCCTTTGGGGAGTCACGCTGGTTCTCCTAGGAGTGACATAGGAACCAGGGAAGCTGGACCAACGAAAGATCCCGTTGTGACAGAGCTCTCGGAAGGCGGCCGCAAGGTTTGCAGACCATCTACTTACCCTTTTGACTCCCGATGCCAAGATCTAGATGGGGCTTTGGTCCTACTATATGTTAAGGTCGGCCTTATATGATGGAATTCCCAGGGCCTTGAAGGGGGTGAGAGCTGGGTTTGGGTAGACTGTGAACAGCATAATCGGGGCCCGACAGAATCCCCCTAGCCTACCAGACTATGTGACCTGTACTGCATTAAAACCTACAAGGGTTGAGTTCTCATCGTTATAAAGTCTGGTGGTATTTCTGTGATTGAGGAATGGGACATATGTGACTTTCTTTTATTTACTAATGTGATAGCCATGATTGGACTTTTAATGCCCAGTATGTTTTCTGGATATTTTATATGTACATTACATTATTTAAGTTGTTTATCCATGTTGCATCATACTGCAGTTTCATAAGTATATTCCCTTGGACACAATATCACCTTGACTTCAATGTAACCCTCTCCTCAGTATACTGTTTGAAATGGAGGCCTTCTGGGGTGGCGGCCTGCCTTGGATTGACTTACTATATATGTGTCTATTGGTAGGGGTTGGTTATGGGCTATTACGTGGCTTATACCTCACTACAGCTAATCTGTCACAAAATTTAATTAAGCAATATAGATGGGTCTCTTTACCTCATAGCTTTATAGTAGCCTCAGCGTACTGTCTGGGGCCGAGACAGTATGTATGGCACATCATTTTCCCTAAGGCTCTAGTAATATGTAGAGATCTCAGGTAAATTTTATTCTTATTGTATCCCAAGCTCATTAACTATTTTAGGTACATGTGGAGTTTGCGTGGTGTGGTGGGACCCATCTCTTTTACCCCCCTGGGAAGGCTTACATTTTTACCCTAGAATTCATGGTATTCCCTATAGGTTTCTCTTTGAGTCCAGGGGAAGTTCATTCTGTCTTGCTCTGGCATATAACTGAATATTAGCTTTGGGGCTGAGTTTTGACCATAGGTAGTCTCCTTTGCTTAATAATAATTTTAAATTTTTGGGGACTAAATGTTTATCTATAGAGTTCGTTTGCAAACTAAATGTTCCAGGTAGGAAACTCACTAGTGTGATTTATATACAAGAAGGTTTTATTATTACAGAAAGGATTGTTCTTGAATGGATAACTCCAATCTTGAGGTATATCTGGTTAAGTAATGTTTATTTGACACTTATAAAATGACGAATTACATCTCTTGGAGTCTAACCGAGACTAGTGTGACCCATAAACTCCCTATTCTTTTAAAATTATTTGTATCTTCTTTATCTGGGAGAGAAATGGGTTAAGCTAGATATTTAATTGCTGCTTGCATATGTTTTTATGTGGAGAAGCGCCTACATTACTGGTTCACTACCTCTAGAAGCCTAACAAGAATTGATGTAAGTTAAGTTGCTATTTTCATTACTATTCAATCAGATATACCTATATAGAATTTTTAGGGTCCAAGATGGGCCCTGCTCCTCATGATAATAGGCTTACTCAATTTTATAAAATAGCCTTATTCTTGTTATTTGACTATGTACTGCGTTAAGCAGATCTAGAGTACCACATTTTCTGTCTGCTGACTATGTTGTGGACACATGAAGACCTATATCTTTCCTTTTAGAGATTTGTTTAGAAAACTAGGTCTTATGACTATCATTTGTTATGTTATACTATGTCCATGTTAAAACATTTCAATACAAAATGAGGTGCCGTTCATGGCCTATTATACTATAGATTTTATATTGTTTATTGGTCTAGGACATGCCTATGTATCAAATACGCAAGACACAATGTATGTATATAGGTATGTTGCCATGAAAACATATGAAGTTATTTATGTATGTTTCTGCTACCTCAATAAAAACTATTATAAAAAAAGGGCATTTAGCTCTTTTACATTGCCCAAAACCCTAATCTAAAAATAAAACCCAATAAACCATTAATAAAACCTAACACTAACCCCGAAAGATCCACTTACAATTTTTGAAGACCGGAGATCCATCCTCATCAAGCCGGGATTGGATTAGCCAATAGGATTTTTTACCCTTTAATTCCGATTGGCTGATAGAATTCTTTCAGCCAATCGGAATTCAAGGGACGCCATCTTGGATGATGTCATTTAAAGGAACCTTCATTCTTCAAGATCCAGCGATCTTTAAGGGTTTATTGGGTGGGTTTTTATTTTTAGATTAGGGCTTTGGGCAATGAAAAAGAGCTAAATGCCCTTTTAAGCTTAGGTTTTTTAGATAGGATTTTATTTGGGGGGTTTGGTAGTGTGGGTGGGGGATTTTACTGTTAGCGGGTTGTTTGTATTTTTGTTTACAGGTAAAAGAGCTGATTTATTTGGGGCAATGCCCTGCAAAAGGCCATTTTAATGGTTATTGGAAGTTTAGTGTAGGCTAGGGTTTTTTTATTTTGGGGGGGCTTTTTATTTTGATAGGGCTATTCGATTAGGTGTAATTAGTTTAAATATTTGGTCATTTCTTTTTTATTTTGTGTAATTTAGTGTTTGTTTGTTTTTTAATTTAGTTAATTGTATTTAATTATTGTAATTTATTTAATTTTAGTGCAATGTTAGGTTTTAGTGTAACTCAGGTTAGGTTTTATTTTACAGGTAAATTTTTATTTATTTTAACTAGGTAGTTAGTAAATAGTTAATAACTATTTACTAACTAGTCTACCTAGTTAAAATAAATACAAACTTAGTGTGAAATAAAAATTAAACCTAAGATAGCTACAATGTAACTTTTAGTTATATTATAACTAGCTTAGGGTTTATTTTACAGGTAAGTATTTAGTCTTAAATAGGAATTAGTTATGTAATGATAGTAAGTTTTATTTAGATTTATTTTAATTATATTAAAGTTAGGGTTAGGGTTAGACATGGGGGCCCATTTATCAAGCTCCGTAAGACCACTGCTCCATAACCCTGTCCGCCTGCTCTGAGCAGGCGGACAGGAATCGCCGGACTTCAACCCGATCGAGTACGATCAAGTTGATTGACACCCCCTGCTAGTGGCCCATTGGCCGTGAGTCTGCAGGGGGCAGCATTGCACCTGCAGCTCTTGTGAGCTGCTGGTGCAATGCTGAATACGGAGAGCGTATTGCTCTCCACATTCAGCGAGGTCTTGTGGACCTGATCCGCACTGTCGGATCAGGTCTGCAAGACCTTTAATAAATAGGCCTCTTAGGGTTAGGTTTAGGGGTTAATATATTTATTTAGTGTTAGTGATGTGGGAGGCCAGATGTTTAGGGGTTAATAACTTTAGTATAGTGGCAGCGGAGACGTTGGGGTCGGCAGATTATGGGTTAATAAGTGTAGGTAGGTGGCGGCGATGTCGGTGGCAGCAGATTAGGGGTTAATAACTGTAATGTAGGTGGCAGCGATGTCGGGGCGGCAGATTAGGGGTTAATAAGTGTAATGTAGGTGGCAGCGATGTCGGGGGCAGCAGATTAGGGGTGTTTAGACTCGGGGTTTATGTTAGGGTGTTAGGTTTAAACATAAATTTTATAGGAATCAGTGGGGCAGCGTTACAGAGCTTTACGCTCCTTTATTGCAGGTGTTTATTGATGTCTATGGGGAAATCGTGCACGAGCACATAAAACCAGCTCAAAGCAGCGCTGGTATTTGTGCGCGGTTTGGAGCTCAACGCTGCCATATTGCCCACAAACGCAGATTTTTGGAAAACCTGTAATAGCAGCGCTATTAAAGGTGAGCGGTGGAAATAACTTGCAAGTTATTACCGAACCGCTCATAATACAAAACTCGTAATCTGGCCGAAAGATAGTAAGGAAATTAAGAAAAATTGATAATAGAAGTAAATTAGAAAGTTGCTTAAAATTGCATGCTGTATCTAAATCATGAATGAAAAAAATGGGTTTAATATCCTTAAATATTGCACAAGAGGCTGCTTGTGCACTGCCATCCCTGCTGATGTGAGGCCAATAGTGTGAGACCAGGGTGATTTTAATCCTCCAGTTAAGAGTTGGCTTACAGGTTAGGAAGCAGCAGCTTGACGACCGCTTCTTCTTAACGATCGGCTGCACACACTGGCTAATTCAAACATGCACTGAAGGAGCTCCAAAGCTGCGTTTGCAGCTTGATAAATGGAGCCCTACAAGTTAATAACACAAATTTGCTAATTGGAAAGCTGTTTAAAGGGACAATTAACACCTGCTTAAAATTTTCTAAACTTTTTCTGAGGAATCAAAATAAACTAATACACTTTTCTCAATGCTGTATGTTCATCTTACTACAAACTCTTCATGAAAACTCTTCATATTTTCTATGAATATAGACAGCTTGTGTTTTCCTATGTAGGGTGCCATTTTCTCTCTGTGTGTTCCAGGAATTTACTTTTGTTTTCATAATCATATTATTTTAATTATCAAACAGCACCACACGTTTTATTCTATATAAAAAGTGTGGTGCTGTTTGATAATTAAAGTAATATGATTATGAAAACAAAAGTAAATTCCTGGAACACACAGAGAGAAAATTCTCCTCAGATATTGCAGAGAACTGAATAACAGGGAGTTAAAAAAACGGCTTCTAGACTCTCCCCCTCCCTCCTACCCCCTCCCCTCTGCCTCTGAACATCGGGCGATTGAAACTGAACTTAGTGAACAGTGAAACACACACTGTGGGTATGTTCAGTACATAAAATGTTTAAAATATGCTTGATAAAAGAAGATGCAATTACTGTATATCAAATATAAAATAGATCTTTGTCCTCATACACTGTAATGCATGCTTGACCCCCCATTTCTGAGTTCACTCCATCCTTTCTCAATAAAGACAAGACCACCTTTTATGGGGAAGAAAAGGCCGCAGCCTGTTTATTAAACCAATAACACAAGTTAAACTTTATAAACATTATAACCTCTCATTTTAACAATCCACCCAGTGCTTGCTTTTAACATCTCCATAAGCCCCCAACGCCTTTCAGGGGCGGAGCGTCCACCATCACTTTCCACTTTCTGTTACCGACAGAAGTACCAGACACTATCCATCAGGCATAAGCCTCAATAGATCACAGCAAGCACCCCGCCGTAGCTGCGACAACCATCCTAGCCTCTATTCCTGGGGAGGGAGGGAGGGAGGGAGGGAAGGCGGGAAAGCTTCCCCCTTCCATGCTGCTCCTAACTCTGCAACTGTCTCACTTCAGCTGGGGAGGAGTATTTAACTCCTCCCATCATCCTCCACCCCC
The DNA here is from genome assembly GCF_027579735.1 of Bombina bombina. Lineage (NCBI taxonomy): Eukaryota > Metazoa > Chordata > Amphibia > Anura > Bombinatoridae > Bombina > Bombina bombina. Next base: position 107,703,641 of record NC_069508.1, read on the forward strand.
ACAGCGGAGCCTACCAACGCTCCCATAAAGTGGGGGTCAAATAGCCCTCTTATCCCTTCGTCTACCGGGCTAAACTTGACCTCCCATTTCTGAGTTCACTCCATCCTTTCTCAATAAAGACAAGACCACCTTTTATGGGGAAGAAAAGGCATCAGCCTGTTTATTAAAACAATAACACAAGTTAAACTTTATCAACATTATAACCTCTCATTTTAACAATCCACCCAGTGCTTGCTTTTAACCTCTCCATAAGCCCCCACCCCCTTTCAGGGACGGGGCGTCCACCATCACTTTCCACTTTCTGTTACCGACAGAAGTACCAGACACTATCCATCAGGCGTAAGCCTCAATAGATCACAGCAAGCACCCCCCCACCACTCGCCTTCAGCGAGTACTGCCACACAGGGCTAAGGCCTTTTCAATCCCCTCCTTAATAGTGAAATTAAATAGGTGCAGACCAACTTCATTCAAATGAACGCCGTCCCTCAAATAGAAACACCTGCCTAACTCCCCTTCAAATTCTACATGTCTAAGGCTCACACCACCCAGCTTCCTCACATATGCACTGACCGTCCTATTCACCTTCCTTCTAGATGCTTCCAACTTCCTAGCGTCCCAAGCTGAACGCCACACCACCCTGCTATCGATCTCTGACCACACTAAAATCATTCCCGGGAAGAGTGCCAACAACCTATCAATCCCATTCTTCTTTCCCCACAGCAAATCTTTCTGGGACATGCACCCTAAGTCGTTCCCACCCGCATGGATGACCAACACCCGAGGGGGGTAAACACCCTAGCGTACTCCGATACCCTCCCGACCACCTGAGCCCACTTCATACCACGAACCCCCAACCACCTTACTTGCACCTGTTCCCTGGAGAAACCCAACTGCAACCCATTGTCTTTAACAGCTGCCGCCTTCCTCGCCCAAAAAATGTAGGAGTGCCCTAAGATCCAGCAAGTCACCGGCCCTGTCAAATAAAGCAAAAATTTCCACTCATCAATACCCCCCCGGTTGCAACACCAGCTCCTGTCTCACGTACCCCTGAAATCTTTCAGACCTCCATCTGCCAATCTTTCTGATCACCCCCGCATCCAAACCCAATGACGCTGCCTCCGTCACCACCCCAATCCGAAATGAATGTGAACAAAAATCCTCCCCTTTCATCCCCATCGCCACTAATGCCTTTCGCACGACCGCCACAAACTGATATCTAGATAAGGGCGTCCCGTCCCTGTGCATCAACAGCGGTCCTGATGCATTTCGTGATACCTCCAAAAATTCCCGGACTGAACCAACCAGGCAGCAACATCCCTCAATCTTCCGCAACACTACCATGGCACCTTTCCCTTCCTGATCCGTCTTGGACCTCCTCACCCATAGCTCCACCAACTCTTCTTTCAACACCACATCCTGCCTACTTCTTTCAACACCACATCCTGCCTAGCCAGGCCTGCTAGATCCCACCGATTCCTCCCCATCAGCTCCGACACCCTAAATGCTCCGAAAAAAGCCAGCACGCAATCCACTCTAAATAGCTTTTCCTCGTAACGTGAGGAACAAATGCCCCTTAGCCTCTCAACCACACCCTCTAATATGGCAAATGTCAGTGGACGCCTCCAATCCACCCGCGCCCTCCTTTTACACAAACCTTTAACCGCCATCCGCACCACAAAGATTTTAGTCAAATTTACCTGCCCCAACAGTTTGAACAGAAACGCTAAAGCCGCCATCCTCCTCCGCATCTCTGAGGGCAACAGCCCTTCTCTCCCCCAACTCTTTATCCACTCCACCAGCGTTCTCACCCACTTCTCCGTGTCCCCTTGCCGGTATCCCTGCTCCACCCTATTCCTCCACATTTTCCACACTCGGACGTAAGCCCTCCATGTGCTAGGAGCTAACGCCCCTTGTACCAGACTCAATGTTCCTGGCAGCCAAGCTGCCACAGATCCTCCGGGCATTCCCTGCCGTCTGCCTCTGCCCCGGGAGCTACCTCTCGAAATCGATCCCACTGAAACCGGGATAAAGAGTCAGCAATTACATTAAGGCGCCCAGGGACATGCACCGCCCTCCACGATACATTACACCTCAAGCATTCCAACACAAATGCTCTTAGTAAACGGATCACAGCCGGAGAATTTGCCGTCAGGCGAATAATCGCCCATAACACTCCCAAATTGTCGGAGTGAAAACAAACTCTCTTGTCCCTGAGATGCTCAGGCCAGATTCTTTAAGCAGAAACAACTCCAAAAAAGTCAAATTTTTTGTCAGTCCCCATTCAGCCCATGCCTCCGGCCATGCCCCAGCGCACCATTTGCCATTCAGAAATGCCCCAAAACCATGGGCACCCGACGCATCTGTGAATAAACCGGTCTCCTGGATTAACAAATTTCCATTAAAGTCTTCCAAGAAGATTTTCCAAATCCTCAAATCCTCCTTCACATCTGAAGATAAACGGATGTGAAATTTCGAATTGGTCACTCCAACTATCGCCAGGGACAATCTGCGACAGAAAATCCGCCCGATAGGTATAATTCGCCCAGCGAAGTTTAATTTACCCAACAGCGATTGCACTTCTTTAAGTAAGACTTTTTTGCTGCTCAGAACCCCGTCGATCACCTCCCGCAGATCCCGGACTTTGTCCTCCGGGAGTCTGCATTCCATCCTGATCGAATCGATCTCGATCCCCAAGAAACTCAGGACCGTCGCCGGGCCCTCCGATTTTTCCACTGCCACAGGAATTCCAAATTCCTGCGCAACCTCCCCAAAAACCGCCACCAGCAGCTCGCATATCCCTGACCCTGCCGGGCCCACAAAGAGGAAATCGTCCAAGTAATGCACTACTGAGACCTTCCCAGACCTCCTCTTCACCACCCACTCCACAAATGAGCTGAACCTTTCAAAATATGAACAGGAAATTGAACAGCCCATCGGGAGGCAGAAGTCCACGTAGAATTGGTCCTCAAATTTGCACCCCAAGAGGTGATGACACCTCGGGTGTACAGGCAATAACTGGAAAGCGGATTCCACGTCCACCTTTGCCAACAGGGCACCCCGGCCCGCCGCCCTCACCACCGAGATTGCCTTGTCAAACGATGCATACTTCACCGATACCAGTTCAGGATCTATGCCATCATTCACCGATACACCCTCCGGGTGAGACAAGTGGTGTATCATCCGGAATTGCCCCGGTGCCTTCTACGGCACCACTCCCAATGGGGACACCCTTAGCCCCGGGAACGGCGGGAACCTGAATGGGCCTGCCATCTGCCCCAGTTGGACCTCTCTCCCCAGCTTCTCCCTCAACACCTCCGGAAATTCCCTTGCTGATTTCAAATTCCCCGCGAAGGACAACCCCTTTTGCTCCCTAAATGGTATAAAAAACCCCAAACTAAACCCCGTTAGGAGCAATTCCGCGTCCCCCGCGTGCCCCCGCTCACGGGCGTACGCCTCGAGCCACGGAACCATCTTTCTTACTCTCACCGGCGTTGTGCCCGGTAAACCCACCTCTCCTGGCCTGGTCCCCATTCTGCCCTTCCGGAAGCATTTTGCCCCGGAATGGATCCCTCCACACACCGAACACTCGTGCTTGTATTTGCACGAGGATCCGAACTTACACTGCCCTTTCGTTAAACTGGAAGCACAGTCCTTTGCGTATGGCTGTCCCAGTTCCCGTGCTGGCTCCAGCACTGCTCCCCGCCTGTCCTTAACTCCAAAAGGAATGAGTCCCCCGCAACGGGGTCATCATCTCTAACCATATTCCCATATCCCTATCGTCCCAACGCATCTCCGGATGGACCACCATCCGCTGCCTAAACCCCTCATCATACTTCCACCAGGCAATGCCCCCATATGTCCCAAAGGCGCTGGCTATCTCCTCATAATAGCAAAAAAGAGAAGCCCCTTGCTCAGGGAACTTTTCACAAAAAACACTGGCCAATATCCGAAAGGCCCGGGACCAATTCACAAATGTCTTGGGTAACTTTTTCCACCTTTTCTTCCTCTCCTCCTCCTCCTTCTTACCCTTCTCCTTCTCATCCTCCTTCTCCTCTAACACATGCTCCAAGGGCAACAGGGAGAATATCTCCACAAATTCCCTCTTCCCTATCTTTTCCCTCAACTCGGTCATTAAATGAATACCTAACGGGCCCACCGAGCATAGACAAGGCCTCCTGAGCGCCCCTTCCAGCACCCTAACAACCTCCCGTACCGCTGCAGGTGACCCACCTACTCCTGCGACTCCACTATTCTGTGCTATTACTCCCGACGTCCCCGTACCCGGGGCCACCCACGCCGCTGCCACCGGGACCCCCGCTCCACTATTCTCCAGCGCCGCCAACAGCCCCTTCAAACCTGCCACTATTGTTTCTCTCTCTCCACTCCACACCACATTCACTCCTGGCGCACCACCAGCCGTAACCTCACCTGTAGGGTGCTGCACCGTCACCGGCATCTATGCTGAATCCGACCCTTGGTCTCTCCTCTGGTCTCCTCCTCCCTGAGGCCGCTGTATCAGTGATCTCGATCTCCGGCGACCGCTGGACCCTGCTGCCCTGACAGCGGGCGATGAGCCCTCTCCCTCCTACCTGCAGTACCTACAGACTGTGAAGAAGACATAGTCAATACACCCCCTTCTCTCCCCTCCTGCCCCCCGACCTCCTTCCCCTTGCCCCACCCCCTCTGCACTCCGTTGGGGAGACAACATCTGAAGAAGCTGCACCAGGGTTGACATACCCCCTACCTGGCCAGCCGTCACTGTTCCCGACGACGTTCCCTCCAATGGATCCTCCTCCTCAAAATTCCCACTGGCCTCCAACTCCAGTGGCGGATCTGTGATTTCCTCTTGCCGCTCCCTATTTCCACTCCTCCTGGCTTCCGCAGCCTCCACACCCCTTCTGTCCACCCCAGCGGTCCCTGCAACCAGAAGAAAAGTTAATAACCCTTTACCCCTCCCCCGTCCATTAACCTCCCACCCCTAACCAGTGCAACCTCCTCCTCCCCCCCTAACCAGTGTGACCTCCTCTAAGCTGTAGTAGCTGTCATCCCTTTAACTCCAGCGTAGGCTGCACCCCACCACCCCCCTTTATGCCCACCCCTTCCCCAGCCAGCCATTTTAAACAACCATAGACCCCACCCCCTCTTTTTTTTTTTTTTAATTCCCCCCCCTCCTTAACCACGTGGCCCCCTTTTCTGACACTTCAATTTTTTATTTTTTTTTATATACCTCCCTTATGCACTACCCCTCCCCCGCCTTCCTATTCCAATATCATTATTTCTACTCTCTTTTTTTTTTTTTTTTTTTTATATTTCTCTGGCCCACCCCTGCCTATACCTGCCCTGGGGCCCAACTCCGCCTCCCTACTCCTTTTTAGCCCCTCCGGCCTTATCCCCGGCCACACTCCCGCCTAACCAACCTATCCTAATCCTACCATGTGCCCTGGCCCTCCCGGCAACCTTCTTATCCCTCATTACAAAATTGTTTTCTGGCCTGTTCCCTCCCCCCCTTATCTGACTTCTTCTACACTTTTCCCGTTATCCTGGCTCCCCCATAAACTCTCCCCTTCTCCTCCTATGTTTTCCTTACCTCTGAGCCTTATCTCGGCTCCCCTTTTCCTCACCCTACTTTCCCCCATCTCTCATCTAACTATCTCGCCAGCCATCTCATTAGTGCCACCTACCCCACATCCCCACCCCTCACCCATAACCCCATTTTGCTTCTTTTCTTAACCCTATCCATCCTAGCTCATGCCCCCCAAGCCCCTGAGCCTTATCCCGGCTCCCCCCCCCCTTAAATTTCCCCTCATGTTCTGGATGTCACCTCTTTTTATTTTTGTTTTTAACATGGCCATTTTTTTAAGCCCCCTCTTGCAGCCCGTAGCCCCTTCTTGTAGCCCGCTACTTCGATAGCCCAGCGGCACTTACCTTCCTCCACGCTACCGGTCCCACTCCTCAACGATCTCCTTCTGCCTCTTCCAGCGCTCGGTTCCTCCTGATGCCGTCCAACAATGACGTCAGCCACTGGTGCCGTGCTAGGCTGCGACTCGGCCCTACCGCCTCCTTGACGTCCTCGACCGCCATCTGGCCTACCAGCTGCTTCCGCCGGCCGCCCAGGCCCCGCGCTACCTCTTCTGGACCTGGCGCCGTCAATCTCCGGACTCAGTTGCTCCAGTGGCCGCGACCTCCTGGCTGGCCGTCCTCTGGTCCTGCTCCCCGCCGACTCCACGCCTGGGACACCGACCGCCACTACACCTCTGCTCAGCCGCTCCCGGATCCAGTCTTCGCCGTTCTGCCTGGCGACCGCCAGCAACTCTGACAGCAGGGCTTCCATCCGACTTCCGGTAAGACACTTCAGGTAAGAAAAGCTTCCCCCTTCCGTGCTGCTCCTAACTCTGCAACTGTCTCACTTCAGCTGGGGAGGAGTATTTAACTCCTCCCATCATCCTCCACCCCCACAGTGGAGCCTACCAATGCTCCCATAAAGTTGGGGTCAAATAGCCCTCTTATTCATTCATCCACCGGGCTAAACTTTGCATTACAGTGAGTTAGCATTGACAATTTGCCTGCCTTCTATAACATCAGTGAAAGAAGCTGCTGTGCAAACATGTCATGTGATTGCAGTGCCTGAAATGAATGTGCGTTACAAGATGGCACCCTGCATAGGAAAACACAAGCTGAGGATAAGCATAGAAAATATGAGGAGTCTTCATGAAGAGTTTTATAGTAAGATGAACATACAGCATTGAGAACAGTGTATTAGTTTATTTTGATTCCTCAGCAACAGTTAGTTCAGAAAATCTTAAGCAGGTGTTAAGTGTCCCTTTAATATTGTTTTCCACATCTGAAAACAAAAATGGATTGCCATATCCCTTTAAAGTGCTACTGGCATTGTTTGTAAGTAGGGATGGGAAAGGAGGGAGTAAAAAAATCTTTAAAATCTCATGAAAGATATAGGCCCTTACTTATCAAACCGTCAACCGCAAATATGCTGGAATTCCGCAGCGTAGTTGTGGCGAGCTTGATTCCCCTTAGTTATCAAAGCCTACAGACTGGCAAAAGTAGAAATCTGTGACGTAACATACGATTCGCCGCTCTCAGTCCGACACAGATCGATGCTTACGTCATTACAGATGTTCCGAATGCAAATTCGGCACTATCTGACTAGTTTTGCTAGTTTATAAATACCTACCAGGTACGCTCACCACTATTCCGGCCCAGTGTACCTGGTTTTCAATCCGCCGCCCTGGAGGCACTGGATGCCATAGGAATCAATGGGAGTCTGAAAGCAGCGAAAGCTCATGTTCGCTGCTGCCCGATATCCCATTGATTCGTATGGTAACGTTTACACCTAACACCCTAACATGTACCCCGAGTCTAAACATCCCTAATCTGCTGCCCCCGACACCGCCACCACCTACATTATACTTATTAACCCCTAGTCTGCCACCCCGACACCGCTGCCACCTACATAAAGTTATTAAAGGGACACTGTACCCAAAAAAATTCTTATGTGATTCAGATTGAGCATGAAATTTTAAGCAACTTTCTAATTTACTTCTATTATCAAATTTTCTTCTTTCTCTTGGTATCTTTATTTGAAATGCAAGAATGTAAGTTTAGATGCCGGCCCGTTTTTGGTGAACAACCTGGGTTGTTCTTGCTGATTGGTGGATAAATTCATCCACCAATAAAAAAGTGCTGTCCAGAGTACTGAAACCAAAAAAAAGCTTAGATGCCTTCTTTTTCAAATAATGATAGCAAGAGAACGAAGAAAAATTGATAATAGGAGTAAATCAGAAAGTTGCTTAAAATTGCATGTTCTTTCTGAATTACAAAAGAAATTTTTTGGGTACAGTGTTCCTTTAACCCCTATCCCGCTGCTCACGGAGCCCACCGCAACTAAATAAATGTATTAGCCCCTAAACCCCTGTCCTCCCACATCACTAGCACTTACTAAAACTATTAACCCCTAAACCCCCACATCGCCCTAAACTAAATTAAACCATTAACTCCTAAACCTAACAACCCGCTAACTTTATATTAAATATTAACTCATCCTTATCTTATAATAAATTTAAACTTACCTTTAGATTTAAAATAAACTACATTAAACTATTAATAATCTACCCTAACTGTTATACTAAATTACATTAAACTATATTAAACTAATAATTAATCTACCCTAAATATTAGACTAAAATTACAATAAACTACAAATTAAATTATTGGATCAGCCAATAGGATGAAAACTTAATCCTATTGGCTGATTTCAACAGCCAATAGGATTTTTTCAACCTTAATTCTGATTGGCTGATAGAATTCTATCAGCCAATCAGAATCTAAGGGACGCCAACTTGGATGATATCACTTAACCCTTTGAGTGCTAATGACGGCTCTGAGCCATCTCAGAGTTTCTCACTCTGGTGCTAATGACGGCTCAGAGCCGTCATGAGCACTCTCCCACCTTGAGGGAGATCTGGGGGCTCCTTAATGCTCCTACCCTGGCAATCATGCCTGTAGAGTGACAGGCATCGCCGGGGCTTCACGTGATGCGCGGTGACGTCACACGCAATTACGTGATGACGTCATTACGCAACTTTATTTATACTTAACAATGTTAAGTATAAGAGGAGGGGGCATGCTGCTTAGAAGCCTGTATCTTAGGCATCTAAGCAGCTACAGACCCCCAAGACCGATTGTTGGAAAGATAATCGATTAACCTTTCCAACAGTGTAAGTCTTGGGGGTCTGTAAAAAAAAATAAAAAAGTTAAAAAAAATGTTTTCAAAAATTAAAAAAAAAAAAATATATTAGCACCCAGGTGAGAAATGGCTTAGCAGCCAAAGGGTTAAAGGAACCTTCATTCGTTGGGAGTTGTCGGGAGAAGAGGATGCTCTGCGCCGGATGTCTTGAAGATAGACCCTCTCCTCGCCGGAAGGATGAAGATAGAAGATGCCGTCTGGGTGAAGACTTTTGCCCGTCTGGAGGACAACTTCCGCCGGCTTCGTTGAGGACATCTTGCCGCTTGGATGAAGACTTCTCCCGGCTTCGATGAGGACTTCTCCCGGGTTCTTGGAGGATGGATGTCGGATCTTCAAAACTGTAAGTGAATCTTCAGGGGTTAGTGTTAGGATTTTTTAAGGGTTTATTGGGTGGGTTTTAGTTTTAGATTAGGGTTTGGGCTGCAATAGAGCTAAATGCCCTTTAAAGGGCAATGCCCATACAAATGCATTTTACAGGGCAATGGGGAGCTTAGGTTTTTTTAGATAGTATTTTATTTGGGGGGTTGGTTGTGTGGGTGGTGGGTCTTACTGTTGGGGGGTTGTTTGTATTTTTTTTTTACAGGTAAAAGAGCTGATTTCTTTGGGGCAATGCCCCGCAAAGGCCCATTTAAGGGCTATTTGTAGCTTATTGTAGGCTAGGGTTTTTTTTTATTTTAGGGGGGCTTTTTATTTTCATAGGGCCCTTAGATTAGGTGTACTTAGTTTAAATCTTTGATAATTTCTTTTTTATTTTGTGTATTTTTTTTTTTTGTAACAGTGTTTGTTATTTTTTGTAACTTAGTTGTTAGTTTTTTGTAACTTTGTAATTTTTTATTGTAGATTTAAATTATTTGAGTAGGGTTAGGTGTTTAAATATGTAATATTGTTAATTTAATTTGTAGTTTAATGTAATTTTAGTTTAATAGTTAGGGTAGATTAATTATTAGTTTAATATAGTTTAATGTAATTTTAGTTTAATAGTTAGGGTAGATTAATTATTAGTTTAATATAGTTTAATTTAAATTAGTATAACAGTTAGGGTAGAGTAATTATTAGTTCAATATAGTTTCATTTAAATCTAAAGGTAAGTTTTAATTTATTATAAGATAGGTATGAGTTAATATTTAATATAAAGTTAGCGTGTTGTTAGGTTTAGGGGGTTAATAGGTTAATTTAGTTTATAGCAATGTGAGGGGCTGGTGGTTTAGGGGTTAATAACTTTATTTAGTTGTGGTGGACTCCGTGAGCGGCGGGATAGGGGTTAATAACATAAAGTAGCCGGCCTCGGTGTAAGGAGCGGCAGATTAGGGGTTAATAACATAATGTAGGTGGCAGCGGTGTAGGGGGCAGCAGATTAGGGGTTAAAAACATAATGTAGGTGGCAGCGGTGTAGGGAGCGGCACATTAGGGGTTAATAATATAATGTAGGTGGCAGCAGTGTAGGGGGCGGCAGTTTAGGGGTTAATAACATAATGTAGGTGGTGCGGGCTCTAGGAGCAGCGGTTTAGGGGTTAATAAGTTTATTAGAGTTGTGGTGGGCTCCGGGAGCGGCTGTTTAGGGGTTAAACAGTTTAGTATAGTGGAGGTGTTTAGTGACAGTATACAAATAAAGCTGTGAAAAAGCCGAAGAGCAGTGAGATCGATGACTGTTTTGTTAATAGCAGTCCGCTGCGGCAACGATGTTAGGCGATGTCAGGCGTGCATATTGGTGCCGTTGAATGCAAGTAAGTTGACAGCTTGATAAGTAGGGGCCTTTGTCATTATGTGGTGCTGAGTATCTGCTGGTATTAGAGTTTCTGATATATATTTTTTTCTGCTGGAAACACTCTTACAAAGAAAGAATTTAAGCTTTTTCCCAGCTCTGATGCACTGTGCATATGGAACCGAATGTTTGGCACTTAGAAAGTAGGCAAAGAGAAAATTGTTCCCTGCAGTGCAAGGTTTATAGAATTATTATATGCACTTTATCTAGGTTTGCTCTAAGCTATGTCTGGTTTGGACTCTTTGTTAGAGGCATCCTGTTGCCAAAGCCTTTTTTTTACTTTTTTTCTCTATTTTTGGGTTTAGTGTTTATTTTGCAGTTTATGAGTGAGCAAAAATACCCTTAGGGGCCGATTTATTATGCCCCGAATGCTGCTATATGCAGCTGTTTCCACGTGAGCCTTCAGGCTATCCGGAAACATAAGTTAAGAAGCAGCTGTCTTAACCCTTTGATGACAGGGTTAATTTGTCTACATTGGAACAACATTCCGATGTAAAAAATTGAAATCCTGCAATCGTGCACGCGATTGAGAGATTTCAATGATGGGATCTGGTCAGGGGGGGGCGTCTCTGTGACACTATACACGCCCTCCAGACCGCGATCACATCATGACAATAAAGTCTAGTGTAATTATGATGGAATAGAACAGCATAGCGGTGTTAAAAGGTTAAGACTGTGGCTACTTAACTCGTCCACCACCACTGAGGCAATGGACAGCAATCCGCCCGATCGCATACGATCGGGTTGATTGACACCCCCTGCAAATCTGCAGGGGGCGGCATTGCACAAGCATTTCACAAGGAATGCTTGTGCAATGATAAATGCCCACAGCGTATGCTGTCTGCATTTATCGATGTCTGGCAAACATGTGCGCTACAGCTGATCATGTCCACCAGACACATGATAAATCAGCCCCTATGTATAAAAGTTTAAAAGGACACTTAAGTCAACTTTATTATTTAGACAAAACATGCAATTAAAAAAAGAAAAAAACTTTTGCATTTACTTCTAAGTCAAATTTGATTCATTCTCTTTGTATCTTTTGTTGAAGAATAAATTTGAGGGACCATAAGACGTGAGGAGTGTGCACGGCTCTTTAGCACTCTATGCCAGCAGTGCTTGTAACAGTGTATAACATTGCTACTTATATTTTTACAAACACTGCTACCGTAGAGTGTTTAAAGGGACAGTCAAGTTAAAATTATACTTTCATGATTAAGAAAGAGAACACAATTTTTAACAACTTTCCAATTCACTTCCATTATCTTAATGTGCACAATATTTTTATATGGAAACGTTTTAAGTCCCCCAGCACAAGATTCACAGGATATACTTATATGCATTTTGTAATTGGCTGATCGGGTTGATTGACACCCCCTGCTGGCAGCCGATTGGCTGCAAATCTGCAGGGGGCGGCATTGCACCAGCAGGTCACAAGAGCTGCTGGTGCAATGCTGAATGCGGAGACAGTATGACTCTTCGCATTCAGCGATGTCTGTCGGACATGATCCGCTGATCGGATCATGTCGGACAGACATTTGTTATATAGGCCCCAAAAGTACATTACAAAGTACAGTTACACTCATATTAACACTGTCTAACAAAAATTATTTAAAAATAATATCGCACACAAAAGTTTTAAGTGTTCAAAGATAGGAAATCTCGGGTGTTAGAAAAAAAAAAGACGACGCAGGGATTTTACATTGACATACATACGCATACAAAGAGAAACATAGATTTATATGTATAGACATATGTTTAACTATGGAGATAATGAAAATATTTCACATTACAATCTTATGCACATTAAACAATATCTCAGAGGGATTTTCAAAGAGATATTCACATATAGATCTCGAGATATATATATTCATACAAAGGACAAATGGCTACAAACCTAGCGCTCTGTATATATGCTACACAGGCACCTCACAATATACCGGAGTTTAAATAAAACACAGAGGGTGAGAGTGATGTGTTCGAAACACAAATTTAAGGATAACTAATAAAAGTTCTTGGTGAGATCCGTGTGTGAAGACTGTTACATGAATACAAATCTTCCCTTCAGGAGATCTACTCACAATTTAGATTTTACATATCTTACATATTTTACATTTTACATATCTCATTTCTTACATATTTTACATCCTATATAATAAAAGGCCAGGTATGTTTGTCAGATGCAGTCATTCGCAGTAGAGACTGCAGAGGACAAACATACCTGCCCTTGATCAGCAGAGTGCGCACTGCGGAAGCTGCCTGGTGGGGGCGTGGTCCTGTGGGTGTGGCAAGGGGGCGTGACCTCATGGGTGTGACAGGGGCGTGGCCTCGCGGGAGCTCTCGTGAAGGAGCGTGGTCAACGGGAGAGAGGTGAGAGAGGCCAAAAGAGGTGGGAGAGACCAAAAGAGAGGAGTGAAATATAGAAAGCGAGCAAAAGAGTGGGAAGAGAGAGAGAGCAAAAGAGTGGGAAGAGAGAGCGAGCAAAAGAGGGGGAGAGAGAGCCAAAGAGAGGGGAGGAGAGAGTGAGCACAAAAAAGAGTGAGAGAGAGAGAGCTCAAAAGAGAGGGGAGAGAGAGAGAGCTCAAAAGAGAGGGGGGAGAGAGAGCGCAAAAGAGGGGGTGAGAGAGAGCACAAAAGAGGGGGAGAGAGAGGGAGCGCAAAAGAGGGTGAGAGAGAGCTCAAAAGAGAGGGGGGAGAGAGAGAGCACAAAAGAGAGGGAGAGAGCTCAAAAGAGAAGGGGAGAGAGAGTGCAAAAGATGGGGAGAGAAAGAGCGCAAAAGAGGGGTAGAGAGCACAAAAGAGGGGGAGAGAGAGAGCTCAAAAGAGAGGGGGGAGAGAGAGAGAGCGATAAAGAGAGGGGGGAGAGAGAGCGCAAAAAAGCGGGAGAGAGAGAGCTCAAAAGAGAGGGGGGGAGAGAGCTCAAAAGAGAGGGGGAGAGAGCTCAAAAGAGAGGGGGAGAGAGCTCAAAAGAGAGGGGGAGAGAGCTCAAAAGAGTGGGGGAGAGAGAGAGCTCAAAAGAGAGGGGGAGAGAAAGAGCGCAAAAGAGAAGAGGGAGAGAGCGCAAAAGATGGAGAGAGAAAGTGCAAAAGAGGGAGGGAGAGAGCACAAAAGAGAGGGGGAGAGAGCACAAAAGAGAGGGGGAGAGAGCGCAAAAGAGAGGGGGGAGAGAGCGCAAAAGAGAGTGCAGAGAGAACAAAAGAGGGGGAGAGAGAGCACAAAAGAGGGGGAGAGAAAGAGCAAAAGAGGGGGAGAGAGAGAGCAAAAGAGGGGGAAGAGAGAGAGTAAAAGAGGGGAGAGAGAGAGTAAAAGAGGGGAGAGAGAGAGTAAAATATGGGGAGAGAGAGCAAAAGAGGGGGGAGAGAGAGCAAAAGAGGGGAGAGAGAGAGCAAAAGAGGGGGTTGAGAGAGAGTTAAAGAGGGGAGAGAGAGAGTAAAAGAGGGGAGAGAGAGTAAAATAGGGGAGAGAGAGCAAAAAAGGGGGGAGAGAGAGCAAAAGAGGGGATAGAGAGAGCAAAAGATGGGAGAGAGAGAGCAAAAGAGGGGAGAGAGAGAGCAAAAGAGGGTGGAAAGAGCAGAAGAGGGGGGAGAGAGAAAGTGAGCAAAAGAGGGGAGAGAGAGCAAAAGAGGGGGAAGAGAGAGAGTAAAAGAGGGGGGAGAGAGAGTTCAAAAGAGGGAGAAGAGATAGAGCAAAAGAGGGGGGAGAGAGAGAGCAAAAGAGGGGGGGAGAGAGAGCAAAAGAGGGGGAGAGAGAGCGCAAAATAGGGGGGGGAGAGAGAGCTCAAAAGAGAGGGGGGAGAGAGAAAGAGCGCAAAAGAGAGGGGGAGAGAGAGGGAGCAAGGGATGGAACCGCGGTACTTAAAGGGACAGTAAACCTTAAAAATAATGTTATATAATTCTGCACATAGTGCAGAATTATATAACATTATTTAGGTGCTATAGCCATAAAAGCATTTTTTACCGTTTAATTTGCTAAAATACAGCGCTTTTACAGACCCGCTCTCTGCTCTCTGCTGAGCGGGTCTGTTATTTTTAGTCAGCGCATCGGGCCAGCTGTATAGTCACAGCCCGGCCCGACCGCGTCATAAGACTAAGTGCAGCTCGCTCCTGTGACAGGAGCGAGCTGCACTTAGTGCTATGGCACGGTCGGGCCAGGCTGTGACTATACAGCTGGCCCGATGCGCTGACTAAAAATAACAGACCCGCTCAGCAGAGAGCGGGTCTGTAAAAGCGCCGTATTTTAGCAAATTAAACGGTAAAAAATGCTTTTATGGCTATAGCACCTAAATAATGTTATATAATTCTGCACTATGTGCAGAATTATATAACATTATTTTTAAGTTTTACTGTCCCTTTAAAAAATTGGCCCGTGTACACAGGCTTTAGGACTAGTTTTACATATTTCGCTATAAATAGATATAATGGTCCAAAAATCATTACATATATAGAGAAATATTTATTTATAAATAAATAGAACATATTCCGTTACGAAAACATTTTTGCAAAATGAAATAATCTTATTTTCATCTACAATTTTTAAGGAGAATACATCAAGGGTTTTACACAGCATATAAGGGTTTTTGTGTGTGTTTTTTTCTATTTGTCTTCTCCATTGACTATTATGGGGAATACATGAACGCGCACGTGATTTGGGTGTTTGCATTATGCAGCTTAACGCGCGCGCAAAATAAGTTATTTCTCAACTTGTAATAGCTGCGCAACCCCATATGCAAAAAAGCCATAATATGCACAGAGTTTTGGCAATGGATTTGCCACACGACTTGTAATCTTGCCCATAGTGAAATCCAGCTCCAGAAAAGCAATGCACTACTGGGAGCTAGCTGGTGCATCAATGTCAAGCAGCATATATTTGTAACCACCAATCACCAGCTACCTCTTATTAGTGCATTGCTGCTCCTCAGCCTACCTAAGTATGTTCTTCAACAAATGTTATCAAGAGTTCAAATTAAAATGGGTAACAATATGTGCCAACATTTATGTAAGCTGTTTTCTTTAAAACCAAACCTTAAAGATAATACACCATTGTTGCACTCTTTAATCCCCCTTCATGTCTTTTCAACTTATTTTACAAGCTACAATATTTTTACTCTCTCTCTCTCTCTCTCTCTCTCTCTCTCCCTCTCTCTCTCTCTCTCTCTCTCTCTCTCTCTCCCTCCCTCCCTCTCTCTCTCTCTCTCTCTCTCTCTCTCTCTCTCTATATATATATATATATATACTGTATATATTTTTATATCTTCACAATAGAATAAACTGCGGTGTACCCAATAGTTCTACGTGGGTAGAACCTTTTGTGTTAAAAAAAATGAACAGAGAAACAATACAATATTATAAATGAATGACCTGTTACCTGCACTGGATCAATGTTTTCTTCTAGTGTGGCATAGCACTCTGTGTGCTAAGATGTAGAATAGTTTTATCGATACATTTCATTGTACTAAACTTCGGCTTAATGCTTTAGCAAGACGTATAGCATTATGGATGTTTGAACAAACACAGGACATGTATTGAATTTTCACAAAAAGCATAAAAATGACCAATGGCTTTAGATGACACCAGCATGGATAAATCAGGTAAGGTAGCTAAAGTTACAGTCTGAGATAACAATTTGAAGCACTTAGGAATTCACTGAAAATACCTTGATAGTCATAAAAAGGTTTAAATATATGATTGGGGGGAATTAAATCCACTAATAGCCCACATTGTGACCCTATGTCCCAATTTCCTTGGTCTACAAGACCTTTATAAACTTTGGCCTCTTATTCAATCAGTTCTGATTTAATAATGAACTGCCTTGCATGGATTTTCACAGATTTTTCAAATTGTAAATCATTTGAAAAACCTGTGATTACAGGCAGACCTCATTTTATTGCTCTTTGATTTATTGTGCTTTGCAGACATTGCTCTTTTTACAAATTGAAGGTTTGTCACAACCCTATATAGATCAAGTCTATCTGCACCATTTTTCCAACATATATACACATACATACACATATATACAAACCTGTATATACATACCACCAGCATTACGACTCACTGAAGCTCAGATGATGGTTACTATTTTAGTAATAAAGTATTTTTTAATTAAGGTACGTTGTTTTTAGACATAGTGGCTGATTTATCAAGCTCCGTTTCACCGGAAACAGCAGTTAGGAAGCAGCGACCGCGAATATGCAGGGGGCGGCATTGCACCAGCAGTTCACAAGAACTGCTTGTGCAATGATAAATGCAGACAGCGTATGCTGTCGGCATTTATCGATGTGCAGCGAACATGATACGCTACATCATATCATGTCCGCTCGCACTATGATAAATCTACTCCATAATGCTATTCACACTTAACAGACTACATTACACTGGGGAACCGGTGGTCTGGAACCGAACCCGCAATGTCTCCGAGGTACACCAGTATTCCTTTATTAGTAGCTTTTCAAGTTCTCTATACCTGTATCCCAATCCATGCCCATATACTTCAAGCAACTTTTTAAAGAATTTTAGAACTTTTCTGATTCAATGGATTTGAGCTCTTGAAAACCCATTTTTGTCTCTTTCACAATGGCCTCTATTTATCAAGGTCTGTCGGACCTGATCCGACAGTGCGGATCAGGTCCAACAGACCTCGCTGAATACGGCGAGCAATACGCTTGCCGTACTCAGCATTGCACCAGCAGCTCACAAGAGCTGCTGATGCAACGCTGCCCCCTGCAGACTTGCGGCCAATAGACCGCCAGCAGGGGGGGTGTCAATCAACCCGATCGTACTCGATCACGTTGATATCCGGCTATGTCTGTCCGACTGCTCAGAGCAGGTGGACAGGTTATGGAGCAGCGGTCTTTGTGACCGCTGCTTCATAACTGCTGTTTCTGGTGAGCCTGCAGGCTCGCCAGAAACACGGGGCATCAAGCTCCATTCAGAGCTTGATAAATATGCCCCATGTTTCTGGTGAGCCTGCAGAATATTGCAGGGTTGCCACTATTTGTTAGCTCTGCCCTGCTGTCCCTCTCATTTATTCATTTATTCCAGAGAGAAACCAGGGACAGTCTAGGCTCCATTTATGACTTGTCCATCCTAACTTATGATACAGCCTGCCACATCAATGCCACACCCCAATGCCACATCAATGCTACACCCCAATGCCACATCAAAGCCACATCAATGCCACACCCCAATTCCACATCAATGCTACACCTCAATGCCATATCAATGCCACACCCCAATGCCACATCAAAGCCACATCAATGCCACATCAATGCTACACCCCAATGCCATATCAATGCCACACCCCAATGCCACATCAAAGCCACATCAATGCCACACCCCAATGCCACACCCCAGGTTCCGCCTAAAAGTCTGTCTCACCTCACACGGCTTATTAAACACAATTATTGTCTGGTTTAATAAAAAGCATATAAATAATATTCAAATTACACATTAATGAAACCTACAAAACTGAAATGTGGACATCACAACATCATTCTTTATTTATGCTTGGAAAAAATGTTCAATATATAATAATAATAAAAATGATTATATTATTATAATATAAGTGGAGCACAATTGTTATGGCTAGAAGCACAAATATTTTTACTGCTAGAACCTATATTGTAAGTCGGGTGTTTAAAAAAATATATATATTGTGGGTTCACTTGCATGAGCGAAAGTAAAATACCCCTAACTATACTTTCAAAGACAAGAGCATATTACAAATTCAGTTTCATATAACGGGGCTGAATTATCAAGCGGTGGGCGAACATGATTCGCTATGGTGAATCATGTCCGTCAGACATCGCTAAATGCCGACAGCATACACTATTGGAATTTAACATTGCACAAGCATTTCTGGTGAAATGCTTGTGCAGTGCCACCCCCTGCACATTCGTGGCCAATCGTCCACTAGCAAGGGGATGTCAATCACGGGATGATTGCTGTCCGCCACCTCAGAGGTAGCAGATGAGTTA
Source organism: Bombina bombina (assembly GCF_027579735.1). Lineage (NCBI taxonomy): Eukaryota > Metazoa > Chordata > Amphibia > Anura > Bombinatoridae > Bombina > Bombina bombina. The sequence continues at coordinate 107,722,136 of NC_069508.1, forward strand.
AGGAGAAGCGGTCTTACAACCACTGCTTCTTAACTTAAGTTTCCGGTGAGCCGGAAACTTTGGGGGTAGATTGCAACATTTGCTGCTTGATAAATTTACCCCATTCAAGTTCATAGATAATCATTTTGCTCAAGTGATATATTAACTCTGGAAATGTTGACCAAAGTAAATTCATTGTAAGTGCTTATTCAGGACATCATAAACCACAAAACTAGCCTCTTACATTTTATTTTCACTCTATTTCAAGACTTTATTTTCAGAAAAGGAACATTGCGTTTGTTAATCGACAAAATACACTGATGCCATTTTAGATGTACTTAATATACAATGTTTTAGATTCATTAGGAATATATTCATATCTATTTTATAGTTCTTCAGTATTAGTTGGTTCTAAAATTTAAATATTGAACTATATTTTTTAACCAGTTATGGGCCAGATTACAAGTGGAGTTCAAAATTGTGCTTTTGTGAGTGCGATATTTGCGGTCCACTAAGTAATACCAGTGCACGCAAATTTGCTCTAGTATTACAAGTAAAGTACAATGCAAACGCGACTTTGCGTTCGCATTGCATAGAAGCCTTTCGCTTCCATAGGCTCCAAAGGGAGCCTTGTTATGATGCCGATAGACACAGCAAAGAACCTAGCGCAGCGAATGGGGGTAAGCCCTATATATACATATACATATATTAACAGTTTAAAACACAGTCCACATAGACTGCTATGTAAAGAGACTTTGCACTGCAGTTTTTTTTTCACCCCACATCCTCTCACTTTAACCCCTTATAACTGCTTAATGGAGTTATTTAAAAAAAAAATAAAGATGCTCATATTTTTTTTTTTATAAAGGAACTATACATTTTTTATTTTTTTTTATTTTTATTTTTGATTGAGGTACAATAAACGTTTAACAAACATAGCCAAAACAAAAGGCCCAATAGAACACAATCCATGCAGTCGGACTACTTTAGAACATCAAATACATAGTTCTTAAGGCACCAAATAACATTTACTCATGGTAGAGTTGGCACAAAATATAAAAAATATACAAAACATAGCAGTTTTATTTAAGAGAGTAAGAACATAAATAGATATATTGTAACCTCATTTTTTAATTTTTATTTATATTTTCCCAGTTACATAGAATACTTTCTTGCGTGTGGGAACATATATTTTTAGATATCAGACTCATATTCTAGTCTCAAATCACTCAGTGCAACCCATTCACAACAATTGTTTCCCAATATTGAGGTCAAATCTTATTCGCGTTAATGAATGCTTCGTTTCTCTGAGAAAGCGAATTTGCGAAGTTGGGTTGAGATAAGGTGGAAATAGACGAGTGTCAGGCACTCAGGACATCAGTGAGTAGCTTAGTAGAGTGGGAGGGTGGAGGGAAAGAAAGGGAGAGAGAAAAGGAGAGAGAAAAAAAAAAAAAAGGGGGGGGGGAGGAATGGAAAGGAGCCAGTCAGTCTGATCACTACTTATCAAAAGTCATAAACTATATGATTTTATATGTCTATGGACAATGTATCGCATTCCATTTGCTCCAAATTTCCTGGTAAAGATCCAACTTATTTAAACATTTAAATGCTAACTCCTCCATCTTTCTAATATGATCGATTATTAAGGTTATTTTTTTGGATGAAGGGCAAGAAGTTTGTTTCCAGTCCCTGGCGACATAAAGGGTGATATGTTTGTCTGCTTCAGACATAACTGGTAAGTTATGATGCAGGAGACCCACGGATGGTGTTGGACTCAAGGGTATGTCAAGCGATTTAAGAATGTTAAATGTAAATCCCCAAGCTTCCCTAACAAAAGGGCAGTCCCACCATATATGGGCTTGTGTGCCCAGTCGTCCACAGTTTCGCCAGCACAAGGGGGATGTCGTTTTATAGTATTTATTTAATGTAATCGGAACAAAGTGCCACCTGGTGGTTATTTTATAGTATAGCTCCCATAATGTTGCACTGTGTAAAATTTTCTTTGCTTTAACAAGCTCACCGAGCCATATCACAATCTCATTGTCAGTTTGAAGTTCCCGTTCCCAGGCTTTATACTGGCTGTGTTTTGTAGGTTGTAGAGGCATGATCAGAAGATTATAGTGGAAAGAAAGAGAGCCCCTGAGCAATTTGCCCAGATTCCATCTCTGCTCCTATCTAGTAGAACTTCTCGTGGGTTGTCCCGATAGTCCCCAAGCCCTAAGGACACTCGCAAGTCTGATAAATTCAAACCCCAGAGTAGAAGGTATGAAGAATTTAGTCTTAACCTCCTCAAATGACAGAAGTGAATCCTCTCTATATAGAGAGGCAGTGGACATGTTGTCAGCCTCAGACCAACCATTGATATGGGTCTCAGGCATAGAAATCAAAATGTTTCGTATTTTATAGAGGGGTGAGGGGCAATAGATTCCATGTTCTTTCTAGAATCCCAAAGCATCAATGTGTTTAGAATGACTGGGTGGTTAACTTGCAAAGTCGTACGTACATGTACCGGTATCCAGGGTAGGTCGGAAAGCAGGACATCCCCAGGGAGAAGGGACTGCTCCACCTCATACCATTTTATTTACAGTGCAATTGGGGGACATTTTTTTAATTAACCAGATATCTGATCTCGGCTTTATTTGATGCTTCTTCACTTTCACTCGGCTAGATTACGAGTTTTGCGTTAGAGGCTATGCGATGCTAACGAGCAGTTTATGCTCACCGCTCACTTACAGACAGTGCTGGTATTACGGGTTTTTACAAACCCGGCGTTAACCGCAAAAAAGTGACCGTAGAGCAAAATTTTGCTCCACATCTCACCTCAATACCAGAGCTGCTTACGCTAGTGGTGAGCTGGCTGAACGTGCTTGTGCACGATTTCCCCATAGGAATCAATGGGGGAGAGTCGGCTGAAAAAACACCTAACACCTGCAAAAAAGAAGCGTAAAGCTCCTAACGCAGCCCCAATGATTCCTATGGGGAAAATACATTTATGTCTACACCTAACACCCTAACATGAACCCCGTGTTTAAACACCCCTAATCTTACTCTTATTAACCCCTAATCTGCCGCCCCCAACAGGTATTCTACAAAAAGCAGATCTCAGACAACTAGCATCACAAGATAACATACAGTCCGTGTTGGCGGAGGTCCACCAGCTCTTCAGAGATATAAAAAGAGACATTTCATCTGTAACCCAACAGGTACAGCATATAGAAGTCAAGCAGAAGGAACTGGTAGGGTCCATACAAAAAGTAACCCATACACTACAAGACCATGATAATAGCCTGTATTACCTTATGGAAAATGTTGAAGACCTAGATAACAGGAACAGGCGTAACAATATCTGTATCAGAGGCATTCCTGAATCAGTAACACCTAATGCTCTACCTGGCTACCTGCAGAATTTGTTTCGCACTATGAAGGGGACCCCATCTTCCAAATACATAACTATGGAGAGAGCTCACAGGGCTTTAAAACCACGCCCACTGCCTAAAGCTCCTCATCAGGACGTGATTATTAAACTTTTGAACTTCCAAGACAAAGAGGAAATTTTAAAGTGCTCCAGAGCAAAACAACAGATCACACACGCAGCCTTTCCTTTACAACTTTTCTCGGACTTGAGCCCAGCCACTCTGCAAAAGAGGAGGGACCTCAGGTTTATCACCTCTGTCTTACAATCAGAGAAAATACCATACAGCTGGGGATTCCAGGTCAGCATCACACTAACCAAAGAAGGAAAATCAACCACACTCAAGAGTGCAAAAGACCTACCGGAATTCTGCAAGAACCTGAACATCCCCTTAATCACACCTCCTCAAAACAACAGACAGCAGCACTTTGCAGCAGGCAATAATACTGCTCCCATATCGGAAGATGCTGAGTGACTTTCCATTTAGCCTCCTGTAAATTCTTGGGACTTACACTGACCCGCACTTCTGGAGCACGTAAATATATATGGGTTCACCCGGATAGAGAAAGTGTTAATGTTTAAACCTTATTGTTATATCCTACTTTCTTAGGATTCTTTTATAAAGTTGTTATATATATATTGTTGGTAACGTTTATTGTAAGAAACCCAACGATTTGTTTCAGTTTGTAACTTTGTATAGTACGTAATTCATCTCTATCTTAGACCTGAATTAAACCTTAGGCCCAGGTCTGTTTTGGACCTCATGCCTTACACCACCTCCTGCTTTAACTAAATAATAACACCACCTACAGATTTCATTACCATACACATGAACTTAGTTCATATTTTAACTAATGGAACGCAACTGAGGATACAACCCTCGATTTCTACAACCCACCTTTCTGTAGTCTACTACAGACCTTTGACTTATTCTAGATGGTAGACTATCTGCAGTCTCCATTGGTCGTTTTGTAAATTTTCCCCTTCCCTAGAACCACATAAATAATCTCCCAAATATACGACCTGAAAACAGGCGGATAATAATCCTTGCTATTCCCCTTATCCCCTCACATACCTTGATAATAATCATCCGATAGCTCAGAACCTTCCACTCTTCCCCATCCTCACTCCTTTATCTTCCTCCCCGTTTTTTTTTTTTGTGTGAGAAGAGAATGGTACCCATTAAACAACACCTGACTTTCACATCACTTAATACTAAGGGACTTAATATCCCTGAGAATCGCTCTATGATCTCCAGAGAACTCTCCAAACTGAAAAGTGATGTGGCCTTTTTACAGGAGACTCACTTTAAAAAAGGCCATGAACCACGGTGGTCCAATCATATATACCCTCTAGGCTTTTTTGCATCCGGGCCAAACAAAAAAAAATAGAGTTGGTATAGTGTTCAAGCACTCCATTCCTTTCCAAATCATACAGGAAGAGAAAGATCCTGACGGCAGATTCTTCTTATTCTTGTAGGCACTTTACAGGGGAAACTAACAACTTTAGTCAATGTATAGTCTCCCAACACGCAACAACACACTTTCATTAAACACATCTCTAACAAAATTCTAGACCTCAGGAAAGGAGCTTTGATCCTGTGCAGGGATTTGAACATCCCGTTGGACCTAATTCAAGATACTTCTAGAGGTAAAACAGCAGTTTAAAAAAAAAAACTAAACTGGTTAATAAAAGCTTGGCTGATCTGACTATTCAAGATACTTGGATAATTTTACACCCTACAACCCAGGACTTCACTTTCTATTCACATCCTCACCAGTCATACTCCTGCATAGATTATTTCTTGATTGACCAAATCAATTTAGCTTCATTGTTGTCTGCAGACATACATCAAATTACCTGGTCAGACCATGCTCCAATCCAATGCACATTCACATGGGACACTGCACCAGATAGACCTTTTCTGTGGAGACTAGATGACCATATCTTAGATAACCCGCTAGTGAAAATAGATGTGGAGAAGGCTCTGGAGGAATACTTCACCTTGAACTCTTCACCTGACATTAATAACTCAACTATATGGGAGTCACATAAGTGTGTTATCAGGGGTGTACTCATACAACAGAGAGCATAACTACTTAAACAACACAGACTAAGACATAATAACCTCTCTCTTCAAATTAAAACGCTAGAAATAGCGCATAAAAAAGATCCCACCCAACTCAACACCTTAACAAAATTACAACAAGCCAGGGAGGAGATTAAAAACCTTCTGAGAGAAGAACATTTTAGAAATGCCTTACGTATGAAACAATTATATTATGCACAACCATTAAAACAGGGAAGCTTTTAGCTAGGGCTTTGAAATGTAAGCAATTTAAATCTCACATTCACAACATAAGCGACGCCAAGGGTAAACTGCAGAACTGCTCTCCTGCAATAGCAAATGTCTTCCGTTCATACTATAGTACACTGTATAATATTAACAAAACAAAACCCCATACTGCCCGAGAACACTATAATATACAAGAGTATATACAAGACGCTCACTTACCAACTCTATCACAGAAGGAAGCCTCTCTATTGGAGGAACCCTTCTCGTCTAAAGAAATCACTATAGCAATCAAGGATATGCACAGGGGCAAAAGCCTAGGGCCAGATGGCTTCAGCGTTAAATATTACAAACAATATCTCCCTATCATAGCTCCCCAGCTAGCCAACTTGTTCAACTCCATGGAAGATAACGATGGCTTTCCCCCCTCTATGCTCACAGCTTATATCACAGTCTTACCAAAACCTGGAAAAAAACAAAAAAAAACCAGAAAATTTTAGGCCAATATTGCTTTTAAATGTTGATGTAGAGATTTTTGCAAAAATTCTGGCCAAACGCTTAAATAACATTCTCCCTAAAATAATTTTACCTGACCAAGTGAGCTTTGTTCCCGGCCGTGAGGCCCGGGACAACACGATAAAAGTTGTTCAACTCATCTCGTATGCAAATGCCAACCAAATATCAATGCTCCTAATTTCAACAGATGCGGAAAAGGCATTTGACAGGGTGGACTGGAATTTCCTCAGGGCCGTCCTGTCACACATGCAATTTGGCAGCAAATTTATACATAACATTTTCTCTCTATATTTACAGCCTTCAGCCCAAGTTAAGGTCAATGGGTTACTTTCTGACACATTCCAAATTAACAACGGGACTAGACAGGGGTGCCCCCTATCACCTTTGCTATTCGCCCTATCTGTAGAGGTGTTGGCCCAGAAAATTAGGTGCAACCCCTTTATCTCGGGTATGTATGCGGACGCCATTCTCTTAACTCTTTCCTCCCTTGCCCTATCAGTACCACACACTCTCAAAGCATTTGAAGAATATAAAAAGGTTTCTAATTTTCAACTAAATCTGACCAAATCAGAATTATTAAACATTTCCGTACCAGATACTGAGTTAACTCATATTCTAAAAGATAGCCCATTAAAAGTACAGCAACAGAAATTAAAATATCTAGGCATATTTCTGACACCATCCCTGTCTAGCCTGTTAGAGGCAAATTTTTTGCCCTTACTAGACACTATTATTATGGACCTGTCATCATGGAAAATGAAAAATATCTCCTGGTTGGGTAGTATTGGAGTGATAAAAATGAATATACTCCCTAGGATACTGTATTACTTACAAACGCTACCAATCACTTTGCACCCCACATTAATTAAAAAGATCCAAACAGCAATAGACAAATATATATGGGGAGATACCAGACCCAGAGTAAGCAGAAATACTCTATATCTACCCAGGGAAAGGGGGGGGCCTAAGCCTCCCAAACATAGACCTACAGTATATAAAAAAAGCCATCACTTTGCAGCAACAAGCCGAATGGTGCGTGAATTCACCAAATAAACTATGGATACAAATAACCAGAGACATACTACAAGTAGACAATATAGGGACGCTGAGTTGGCTACTCCCAAAATCTAGACCCACTATAATAAAAAACTACCCAATTTTAACAGAATTCTATCATCAATGGCACAAGATTGTAGCCATTTATCCACATATTTCATCAGAATACTCACTGCTAACACCCTTTATAGGTAATTCAGAATTACCAGCACTAATACCTAGCTAGCGACGTCAATCCTCCACACCCGTGAGACCACTAATTATATACCATATATCTACAGGAAGCAAAATAAAATCCCTCTCAGTTCTGAACAAAACAGATATACATATAACTTGGTTCACACATGCCCAATTAAAACATTATCTGGACACCCACACTCAAAAAACTAACTTTTTTAGAGAAATTACAACATTTGAAAAGCTCTGCCTCTTAAACCAGTTGCCTTAACATACGATTTCACTGACCTACAGGTTATTGTTAAACAAAGGTGACAACTCCCTCCCACCATATGCCATGAAGTGGAACATGGAACTAGATTCTCAAATATCTAATAAAGTGTGGAATAACATTTTTACAATTAATGCACAATCTTCTGTTTCAGCAAAACTATAAATACTTATCTAGATGGTATCTTACACCCCAGAAACTTAAAGCGATATATAAAAATTCTGACGGCAAGTGCTGAGGTTCTCTCTCACACATCTGGTGGGGATCCAGTAGGATACAAAATTTCTGGAAGGGTGTCATAGGTATTATAAGTGTAAAATTAGGCATAATCATCCCTGGGCAACATCAACTATTACTGCTCCATGGATTACCCAAGTTAACTGACAAAAGTAAACGAGATTTGCTCCTACTGATGCTGAATAGTGCTAAAATGTTGATCCCCAAAAACTGGAAATCAACCAATGTCCCTACTGTAGAAGAATGGAAGAAACAAGTAGAATGGCTCTTACAGTTAGAGAGGTATAGATATGTTCATGATGGGAGAGCAGAGATTCACAAGTATATACAACAAATGTGGAGAGGTGATTAGGCGTAAAATCCTTTCACAATACTTAAGGTGCGTGTTAAATCCCCCCTCCCTTGTTTTTTTTCTCCCCCTAATTTTTCCCCCCCCTGTTCTCATCTGCTAACCTTCTTCTCCACCCTATGCAAGGAAATTATACCCCCCCCCCCTCCGACTATTATCTGAGTAAAATGTATCAGTCAACATAATTTATCATTTTTTCTTCACACTGTTATTATCCTCTCAAAAGTATTTGGACTCTACTATTATATTATCCATTTGTTTAATTTTGTAAAGAGAGGGAAGGAAAGAGAAGAGAAGAAATAAAAAGAGAAAACCTTGAGCTTACTGGATCTTGATATGCGGAATTCATCTGATTCCAGGGAAAAGGGAGAAAAAAAAGAACTAAAGCAGCGAACGTTAGTAAGCTCTCTCTTTAGGAAACATAATAATAGACCAAGCAATACGGTTTTGAGAAAATGTATTTCATTATTGTCATTGGCTTCATAAGACATGTATTGTACATTTTTTCTTTTCTCAATAAAGCACATTGAAGAAAAAAATAAATAAAATAAAATAAACACTAAGCTAGCTACAATATAACTAATAGTTGCATTGTATCTAGCTTAGGGTTTATTTTTATTTTACAGGCAAGTTTGTATTTATTTTAACTAGGTAGAATAGTTACTAAATAGTTATTAACTATACTCAGATTGGACAAAGGTAATCAGTGGCGTCCCCCAGGGATCAGTACTGGGCCCTGTTCTTTTTAATATTTTTATAAATGACTTGGAGCAAGGATTAAATAGCGACATCTCTATTTTTGCAGATCATTATGTCAGTATATTTGTGAAAATCTTAGTAGTACTATCCAAATAATATATCAGCTTATGGCAGGGTTATAAACACAATACAAATAATAATTTTCCTTAAAAATAGAAACCCTAATCAACCATGCATCTACTAGACCATACAATTAATATAAATATCTGAATTCTTTTATTTAGTTAATATCCATGAACATATTGAAATATATTTACAATAAAAAGGAATATGAAATAAATGTATATGCGCTTGAAAACTATTTAAATATGCTATGCAAAGTTCATACACGCTTATCTTTAAAATCAACCTTATTTATAAATCACCTTTAACATCCAAGCAATACAATTCTAAACTGTGCTCTTAAACAATAGGATATATATATTCTGCTATTTAACTGGAATTTATCCGAATACAATAATTAACTTACAATATCAGAACTTGCACAGATGAGTTACTTAACAAATCAGATACAGATTTAAACAATATGTAGGCTGTGACTACCAATTTAAAATACAATGTACACTTCTGAATTATTATTATATATTTGCATCGATAACCAATTTAAGATTGGGATTAGTATAACAATACATAGGCTATGAAATGCTAACTTGAAAAACACACTGCTTCTTTAAATCTTTTAACTGTACTTTAAACTGCAGTGACTTTAAAATATCACATGTAATTAGCAGCCCTTTTCTTATACTTTACCAAAATGATGTACAGCTTCAAGACTTTTCCCACCTCATATAAAATAAGTGTAATTGCAATGGAAGAGTAGAAGTATGGCCCACTTTGTTTTTATAGTTTGACTGTGTCCCACGCAAACAGTTTCAGTCAGTTACCAAACTCAGCCGCCAGTGTCCTCCTCTATACTCCTGCATACAACCTTATAGTGTAATCATAGGTGTGAAATATGGGTGGCCCTTCGAAACCTTGTCCCTTCTATTGGATAATTGGAATATCTTTAATAGCCAAAAGGCTTTCTGGCTGTAGTTCTCTCATGGCAACACCGGGTGGCAGCATTACGAATAGACATAGCAATACATGTGGCAATATCATTTCTTAACAATTACAGATGGTTAATATTAGGTTATTTTTTCTAATTATTCTGATACCAAATATGTTATATTATTAACATTTTATTATATTAAGGCAATTTAATACTGCTAATTATTAGCTTAAAATGCATTACAATTTTATCAGTATCCTGGCATTTATATATAAATAATAGCCTATTTTGAATTCAGTATTGTATTGTATTCCAACAAGAATATGCCATATTTTATGTTTCTAATAAGCACAGGATGTATCAACCTTCTTCATGCAGATCTGAGATTATATGTCTGAAAAATATAAACAATATCGAGGTTATTAAACATTTTTGACTGACTAAAACAGTTACCTCCCAAGCTTAGCAAATACCCATGTAATAATAATAGAGAATTAGACAATTTCCCCAATTTCTATATTTAATACATTCTGGGGCATGCATTCAAACAGAGAGAAAAAAAAATGTTTATTTGCTGTCTGCTTTACTGCTTCAGAGTCACACCTCAGCATCTGTCTTTTGTTTCCCAAGGCCTTCACTGCCCCACATGGGGTCAATCCACGAGTAGTTGTAAAAGTCTTAATACAGCATATTTTCTGTCTAGCTAGCAGTGCAGATGTGTATTTGATGTTTAGGGATAACTAACACCTATGTGCATAAAAGCTGTTTCCCTATGATTTTGATCAGTTCCAAAAGGGTATTTCAGACATTTCGTCTCCATATATTTTGTGTGGTGTCACCTATCTGACAATCTATACTCTTAATTTGCCTTTTATGACTCATCCTGTCTCAAACTGTAAGTTGATTATAGAAAATTTGGTATGGGCCTCATGTTCCATTGTCCCCCCTGTGTGTTTAGCATAATTTTAACAATGAGTGTGGGAGATCTCTTAGAAATAATCCTTTGTTCTACAGACCATGTGCACATCCACAGATTTATTAAATAAAGATAAATATACTTCTATATATTATTTAATAATATTTCAAATACCTTGACAATACTAAGTTAAGTAAGGTCATTAGGTCAGAGAAGGACGAACTCTCTTTACAAAGGAATTTGCTAAAATTAGAACTATGGGCAAGTGAATGGAAAATGAGATTTAATACAGAAAAATGCAAGGTTCTACATTTTGGAAGTAAAAATAAGCAGGCTACGTATTTTTTAAATGGGACAAGACTTAGCCAAACACAGGAGGAAAGGGATTTGGGAGTAGTAATAGATAACAAGCTAAAGATGAGTGCACAATGCAGGGCAGCGGCTTCAAAAGCTAATAAGATACTAGCATGTATTAAAAGAGGCATTGATTCAAGGGAGGAAAGCATAATTCTGTCATTATATAAAGCCCTGATAAGACCTCACCTTGAGTTTGGAGTGCAGTTCTGGGGACCGATTGCTAAAAAAGATATTGCAGAACTAGAAAAAGTTCAGAGAAGGGCCACAAAGCTAATAAGGGGATTGGAGAAATTAACCTATGAGGAGAGGCTAGCCAAACTGGGTCTGTTCTCTTTAGAAAAAAGGCGCTTGAGAGGTGACATGATTACTTTATATAAATATATTCAAGGCCCATATACAGTGATGGCAGAAGCTCTGTTTATTCCAAGAAAATTGTTTCTGACAAGAGGTCATAATTTAAGGTTGGAGGAAAGGAGATTTAATCTTCTGCAACGGAAACGTTTTTTCACTGTAAGAGCAATAAAATTGTGGAACTCATTACCAAAGGAGGTAGTGAATGCCAATACCATTGATACATTTAAAAATAGTCTGGATAAATTTCTGTATATAAACAAAATTCATGGATATGATTGCTAGTATTAAATGGGTCACATTTTAATGGGGTTATTTAAGCTTAACTGGAGCTTTTTGTAAGTATTTTAGATTTGTATAGTTTGAACTCGATGGACTTCAGTCTTTTTTCAACCTTATCTACTATGTTACTATGTTATTTACTAACTACCTAGCTAAAATAAAGGCAAAAGTACCTGTAAAATAAAACCTAACCTAAGTTACAATTACAACTAACACTACCACTATAATTAAATTAATTCCCTAAATTAAATAAAATTATCTAAAGTACAAAAAAAACACACTAAATTACAGAAAATAATAAACAAATTACAAGATTTTTAAACTAATTAAACCTAATCTAATCCCCCTAACAAAATAAAAAGTCCCCCATAAATAAAAAAGCCCTACCCTACAATACACTAAATTACAAATAGCCCTTAAAAGGGCCTTTTGCGGGGCATTGCCCCAAAGTAATCAGCTCTTTTACCTGTAAAAAAAGAACAAATCACCCCCAACATTAAAACCCACCCAATCCCCCCTTAAAAAAACCTAACACTAACCCCCTGAAGATAACCCTACCCGGAGACGTCTTCACCCAACAGAAGTGGTCCTCCAGACAGGCAGAAGTCTTCATCCAAGTCGGGCAGAAGTGGTCCTCTAGACAGGCAGAAGTCTTCATCCAGACGGCATCTTCTATCTTCATCCATCCGACGCAGAGCGGCTCCATCTTCAAGACATCCGACGCGGAGCATCCTCTTCATCTGGAGTCTTCTTACTGAATGACGGTTCCTTTAAGTGATGTCATCCAAGATGGCATCCCTTAGATTCCGATTGGCTGATAGAATTCTATAAGCCAATCGGAATTAAGGTAGAAAAAATCCTATTGGCTGATGCATTCAGCCAATAGGATTGAAGTTCAATGCTATTGGCTGTTCCAATCAGCCAATAGGATTGAGCTCACATTCTATTGGCTTATTGGAACATTCAATAGAATGCCAGCACAATCCTTTTGGCTGATTGCATCAGCCAATAGGATTTTTTCTACCTTAATTCCGATTGGCTGATAGAATTCTATCAGCCAATCGGAATCTAAGGGGCGCCATCTTGGGTAACGTCACTTAAAGGAACAGTCATTCAGTAAGAAGACTCTGGATGAAGAGGATGCTCCGCGTCGGATGTCTTGAAGATGGAGCCGCTCCGCGTCGTATGGATGAAGATAGAAGATGCCGTCTGGGTGAAGACTTCTGCCTGTCTGGAGGATCACTTCACCCGGCTTGGATGAAGACTTCTCCCGGCTTTGTTGAGGACTTCGGCCCAGTTAGATGAAGACTTCTGCCACTTCCTTGAGAATGGATGTCCGGTCTTTAGAACAGTAAGTCGATCTTCAGGGGGTTAGTGTTAGGATCTTTTAAGGGTGTATTGGGTGGGTTTTATTTTTTATATTAGGGTTTGGGCCCCAAAAGGGGTAACTGTCCTTTTAAGGGCAATGCCCATCCAAATGCCCTTTTCAGGGCAATGGAGAGCTTAGGTTCTTTTAGATAGTATTTTATTGGGGGGGGGGTTGGTTGTGTATTTGCTGGGTTTTACTGTTGGAGGGGTTGTTTGTATTTTATTTTACAGGTAAAAGAGCTGATTTATTTGGGGCAATGCCCCGCAAAAGGCTCTTTTAAGGGCTATTGGTAGTTTAGATTAGGCTAGAGGTTTTTTCTATTTTGGGGGTCTTTTATATTTTGATAGGGCTCTTAGATTAGGTGTAATTAGTTTAAATATCTATAATTTGTTTTTTATTTTCTGTAATTTAGTGGGGGTTTTTGTGATTTAGCTAATTTAATTTATTTAATTGTTTTTAATTTAGTTAATTTATTTAATTGTATTGTAGTGTTAGGTGTTAGTGTAACTTTGGTTAGGTTTTATTTTACAGGTAAATTTGTATTTATTTTAGCTAGGTAGTTAGTAAATAGTTAACAACTATTTAGTAACTATTCTACCTAGTTAAAATAAATACAAAGTTCCCTGTGAAATAAAAATAAACCCTAAGCTCGATACAATGTAACTATTAGTTATATTGTAGCTAGCTTAGGGTTTATTTTATAGGTAAGTATTTAGTTTTAAATAGGAAAAATTTAGTTAATGATAGGACTTTTATTTAGATTTATTTAAATTATATTTAAGTTAGAGGAGGTTAGAGTTAGACTTAGATTTAGGGGTTAATAAATTTAGAATAGTGGCTGCGACGTTGGGGGCCGCAGATTAGGGGTTAATAAAAATAATGTAGGTGTTGGCGATGTTGGGGGCATCAGATTAGGGGTTATTAAGTATAATGTAGGTGGCGGTGATGTCCGGAGCACCAGATTAGGGGTTAATAAATGTAGGTAGGTTGCGGCGATGTTAGGGGAGGCAGATTAGGGGTTAATAATATTTAACTAGTGTTTGCGAGGCGGGAGTGCAGCGGTTTAGGGGTTAATATGTTTATTCTAGTGGCGGCAATGTCCGGAGCGGAAGATTATTGGTTAAAAATTGTATTTTAGTGTTTGCGATGCGGGAGGGCCTCAGTTTAGGGGTTAATAGGTAGTTTATGGGTGTTAGTGTACTTTTTAGCACTTTAGTTATGAGTTTTATGCTACGGCTTTGTAGTGTAAAACTCATAACTACTGACTTTCAAATGTGTTAGGAATCTTGACGGGGTAGGGTGTAAAGCTCACTTTTTGGTTTCCCAGGACAGACTTGTAATACCAGCGCTATGCAAGTCCCATAGAAAAAAAGACTTTACGAAGTTTATATGTCATTTTGCGGTAAGGCCAAAAAGCTGTGTGGTGCCCCTAAACCTGCAAGACTCGTAATACCAGCAGTAGTAAAAAAGCAGCGTTAGCACCTGTTAACGCTGCTTTTTAGCTTACCGCAAAACTCGTAATCTAGCCGTATATTTTTATTTGGAATTTGGGAGAAATTTTAGTAGCTTATACAGTATAATAAAACAAAAAATGTTCATTTTACTATATAAATAATAAAACCAGAGAAACTGATAATTTTGCAGTGGTCCCTTAATTATTTTTTTTTTGGAGTTGTATCTATCCATCTATATATATATATATATATATATATATATATATATATATATATATATATATATATATATATATATATATACACACATACATGCATATACATAGTTACTGTTTATAAGCTCATAAGTTGTATTTGAAATTAACAAAAATGTATTACTGGCAAAATGCTAAGTTCCACCAACTCAAATAAAACTGACCTCCTTTAGTCCTCAACTGATTTCTCCTTGTTATCCTTAGGGTGACTCCAGATCTTCAATTGGGACATGATGAAAGAAGTAAGCTTTTAGTGCTGCACAAGCTTTGGGTGATTAAGTGGTAGTTTAGACCTCATGCTTAAAGGGACAGTCAAGTCCAAAAAAAACTTTCATGATTTAAATAGGGCATGCAATTTTAAACAACTTCCCAATTAACTTTTATCACCAATTTTGCTTTGTTCTCTTGGTATTCTTAGTTGAAAGCTAAAACTAGGAGGTTCATATGCTAATTTCTTAGACCTTGAAGACTGCCACTAATCTGAATACATTTTGACCACTAGAGGGCATTAGTTCACATGTTTCATATAGATAACATTGAGCTCATGCACGTAAAGTGACCTAGGACTGAGCACTGATTGGCTAAACTGCATGTCTGTCAAAAGAACTGAAATAAGGGGCAGTCAGCAGTAGCTTAGATACAAGATAATTACAGAGGTAAAAAGTATATTAATATAACTGTGTTGGTTGTGCAAAACTGGGGAATGGGTAATAAAGGGATTATCTTTCTTTTTAAACAACAAAAATTCTGGTGTTGACTGTCCTTTTAAAGGCACATTTTACTCTAAAATGTTCTTCCCTTTAATGTGTTCCCAATGGTCAATTTTTCCTGCTGGGTGTATTTAATTGTTTAAAAACAGCTACTTTATCTTTATTTGTTATTTGAAATCATTACTTTGGCCTGTTGTAGTCCCACCGACACTGAAAATATGAGTAACATGTTTTCTTTGTAGAAAAGCTACGTAAATAGGAGACAAAAGCACTGATTAATCTCCCAATAGGGGTATGAGGCAGAGAGAATTTGTGTGTGAAATAGCTCCTTGTGTTTATTCAACACCCAACCACTACTAGCATTTCAATACCTAACATATGGCTAGATTACGAGTTTTGCGGTATGAGTGAAAAAGCAGCGTTATGGCTCTTTTTCACTACCGCTGGTATTACAAGTCTTGCAGGTTTAGCTGCACCGCAAAATTTTTGGGCCGTAACGCAACGTAACTACCGCAGCTTTCCAAAAGTCCTTTTTCAATGGGACTTCCTTTGCGCCGGTATTACGAGTTTGCCTGGGAGGCCAAAAAAGTGAGCGGTACAGCCAATACCATCAAGATCCATACCGTAAACTGAAAGTCAGTATGAGTTTTATGCTACAAAGCCATAACATAAAACTCATAACTAAAGTGCTAAAAAGTACACTAACACCCATAAACTACCTATTAACCCATAAACCAAGGCCCTCCCGCATTGCAAATAATACAATTATTAACCCCTAAACTGCCGCTCCGGACATCGTCACCACTATAATAAACATATTAACCCCTAAATTGCCATACTGCTGCATCGCAAACACTAGATAAATATTATTAACCCCTAATCTGCTGTCCCTAACATCGCCGCAACCTACATTACTGTTATTAACCCCTAATCTGCTGCCCCCAAAATCGCCTCCACTATACTAAAGTTATTCATCCCTAACCTAACCCTAAGTCTAACCCTAACACCCCTAAATTTAATGTAATTAAAATAAATCTAAATAAAACCTACTATTAATAACTAACGCCTAGATTTAGAGTTCTGCGGCCAAAGGGGTGCGTTAGCTACGCGTGTTTTTTTCCCCCCGCACCTTTTAAATACCGCTGGTATTTAGAGTTCACAGAAGGGCTGCGTTAGGCTCCAAAAAGGGAGCGTAGAGCATAATTTACCGCCACTGCAACTCTCAATACCAGCGGTGCTTACGGACGCGGCCAGCTTCAAAAACGTGCTCGTGCACGATTCCCCAATAGGAAACAATGGGGCCGTTTGAGCTGAAAAAAAAACCTAACACCTGCAAAAAAGCAGCGTTCAGCTCCTAACGCAGCCCCATTGTTTCCTATGGGGAAACATTTCCTAAGTCTGCACCTAACACCCTAACATGTACCCTGAGTCTAAACACCCCTATCCTTACACTTATTAACCCCTAATCTGCCGCCCCCGCTATCGCTGACCCCTGCATATTACTTTTAACCCCTAATCTGCCGCTCCGGACACCGCCGCAACCTACGTTATCCCTATGTACCCCTAATCTGCTGCCCCTAACACCGCCGACCCCTATATTATATTTAGTAACCACTAATCTGCCGCCTCCAACGTCGCCACCACCTACCTACAATTATTAACCCCTAATCTGCCGACCGGACCTCACTGCTACTCTAATAAATGAATTAACCCCTAAAGCTAAGTCTAACACTAACCCTAACACCCCCTAAGTTAAATATAAGTTTTATCTAACAAAATAAAATAAATCTTATTAAACACTACACTATCAATATATTAATTAAATAAACTACCTACAATTATCTACAATTAAACCTAACACTACACTATCAATAAATAAATTAAATACAAATACCTATAAATAATTAAATAAATACACTAACTAAAGTACAAAAAATAAAAAAAGAACTAAGTTACAAAAAATAAAAAAAGAACTAAGTTACAAAAAATAAAAAAATAATTTACAAACATTATAAAAATATTACAACCATTTTAAACTAATTACACCTACCCTAAGCCCCCTAATAAAATAACAAAGCCCCCCAAAATAAAAAAATGCCCTACCCTATTCTAAAATAAAAATTGAAAAGCTCTTTTACCTTACCAGCCCTTAAAAGGGCTTTTTGCGGGGCATGCCCCAAAGAATTCTGCTCTTTTGCCTGTAAAAAAAAAACATACAATACCCCGCCCCAACATTACAACCCACCACCCACATACCCCTAATCTAACCCAAACCCCCCTTAAATAAACCTAACACTAAGCCCCTGAAGATCTTTTTACCTTATCTTCACCACGCCGGGTATCACCCATCGGTCCAGAAGAGGGTCCGAAGTCTTCCTCCTATCCGGGCGATGTCTTCATCCAAGCGGGGGCTGAATAGGTCCATCATCGGGCTGAAGTCTTCATCCAAGTGGGGGCTGAAGAGGTCCATCATCCGGCTGAAGTCTTCTATCAAGTGGCATCTTCAATCTTCTTCCGGCTCCATCTACATCCCGCCGCGCGGAACATCCATCCTGGCCGACGACTTCCCGACGAATGACGGTTCCTTTAAGGGACGTCATCCAAGATGGCGTCCCTCGAATTCCAATTGGCTGATAGGATTCTATCAGCCAATCGGAATTAAGGTAGGAATAATCTGATTGGCTGATGGAATCAGCCAATCAGATTCAAGTTCAATCCGATTGGATGATTGGATCAGCCAATCAGATTGAGCTTGCATTCTATTGGCTGATCGGAACAGCCAATAGAATGCGAGCTCAATCTGATTGGCTGATTGGATCAGCCAATCGGATTGAACTTGAATCTGATTGGCTGATTCCATCAGCCAATCAGATTATTCCTACCTTAATTCCGATTGGCTGATAGAATCCTATCAGCCAATCAGAATTCGCGGGACGCCATCTTGGATTACATCCCTTAAAGGAACCATCATTCGTCGGGAAGTTGTCGGCCAGGATGGATGTTCCGCGTCGGCGGGATGAAGATGGAGCCGGAAGAAAGAAGATTGAAGATGCCGCTTGATAGAAGACTTCAGCCGGATGATGGACCTCTTCAGCACCCGCTTGAATGAAGACGTCAGCCCGATGATGGACCTCTTCAGCCCTCGCTTGGATGAAGACATCGCCCGGATAGGAGGAAGACTTTGGACCGTCTTCTGGACGGATCAGTGATACCCGGCGTGGGAAGATAAGGTAGGAAGATCTTCAGGGGCTTAGTGTTAGGTTTATTTAAGGGGGGTTTGGGTTAGATTAGGGGTATGTGGGTGGTGGGTTGTAATGTTGGGGCGGGGTATTGTATGTTTTTTTTTACAGGCAAAAGAGCAGAATTATTTGGGGCATGCCCCGCAAAAAGCCCTTTTAAGGGCTGGTAAGGTAAAAGATCTTTTCAATTTTTATTTTAGAATAGGGTAGGGCATTTTTTAATTTGGGGGGCTTTGTTATTTTATTAGGGGGCTTAGAGTAGGTGTAATTAGTTTAAAATTGTTGTAATATTTTTATAATGTTTGTAAATTATTTTTTTATTTTTTGTAACTTAGTTCTTTTTTTATTTTTTGTACTTTAGTTAGTTGCAGATAATTGTAGGTAGTTTATTTAATTAAATTATTGATAGTGTAGTGTTAGGTTTAATTGTAACTTAGGTTAGGATTTATTTTACAGGTACTTTTGTAATTATTATTTTTTTTTTTTTTTTATAATATTTTTTATTGAGGTATATTTAGAGGCATACAGCAATTGTAAAATAAAAACTTGCACCGCATGGCACATACGGTGAGGCTTCAATGTTAAGGAATGGCAACAGAAACTTAGGAGAAACATACAAACAACAGTTTACAAACCATGCGGACATTGTATATATAGAATGCCAATCAATTAGAAACCTCCTTCATGACACCATAGGCCACTCTTGGGCCATCCGAAATAGTAGGAAGTATAAAAGTGAAAGAAGGCATTTGTGAACAAAAGGAACCTCTTTTGGATTTCCTTGATAAACCTCAATTTTATAGGGTTTTATAATGTAGTTATGCACCTAGTCCAGAATAACATAATAGGCAAATAGTAGTATGTGGCTCTCAATATAAATAAGGTTAAAAGAAAGGATACTAGGTTAAAGGGCTCCTGAGCCATCTGGTTCTGGACTTTCAAGGTAGGAATTTTCATAGTTGTGATTGCGGTATAGAGAAGATAAACCGCTTAGGTAATCCTCCACCTATTGGAGGCATATTATGTTGGGTTGGGGGGGAGGAGGTGGTTATTTAATGTGTGATAAAGAGACAAGATATCTTATAGTATAATTACTCAAAAGTGAGATGAACTTCAGTATTACTCTCAGGAGCATATGGGTTACTAAGGGAATAATATAAAGGAATGGTATAGAAGGGTTGGCTTCGTGCTAAGCTTTTTTTTTTTTTTTTTTTTTTTTTTTTTTTCCGACTGGCCTGTCAAAGCTTTAAGGTCTGAGTCTTCTGTTTAGACATGGTTTATTCAGGGTTTTATGTATAGGGGGACCATAAGATAGAGAAGCAGTGTGGGTCCAGCCCACTTAAGTGGCATGACATATATATATATATATATGTAAAAATGAACTGTGAGAGCCAGATTCAGACCTCCACATCATGCATCACATATTACTATAAGGACTGCCCTTAGAATACTGTAATATCTTAAATTGAGTTTGGTGTGGGAGCAGATAGTACACTCTGTATAAACTGTGCAACAACAGTAAGGCTACAACCTGGTAAGGGAAGGGACAGAACAACTGGACATTATGAAACAGCTACATGGTGTATCACGAGAAATATGAGGGCGCAGCCTCGGCCGCTGGCAACGCCTGTGCTATATGTGACGCTCAACTCAGTATTTGGTTCAATAAGCCTCTATGTGAACTTATGTAAGTGCTAGTTAGGGTATAGAGACAATAAATGTCTTACATGCCTAATAAAAAAGAGTTATTTCAGAATGCAATAATAAGCAGAGATAGGTTATAAAGTCAAACAAAGAAAAACAAACAGTGCACAAAACATTTGTGCATACATAGCAGTGTCCAATACACAGTATGGTAAGATTAATGTTAATGAGATATATGTATGTCTGCGATAAATACATCCAATTCTGCTGACTATGAGCTCTTGCATCCTCCAGGAGTGTATATATGAGATATATCCAAATAGTGAGAATATCAAAAACTTGTATATTACAGTGTGAAGAACAGATAATGTAGACGTCCCAATTAAACAGTGTTTTGCAAGGGAATAATGTCCCTAAATCAACTTCAGTTCCTCTTTTCGTGAAGAAGTCACATTCACATTTAACTCCAGAGTTCATCAACACTGTTGTAGGTCACTACAGTTACGTAGCATTATGAAGGCTTAAACACTGCTTCTAAGCAAACAGTCTGGGAGGCCAATAAAAACATTTGTATATTATAGAATAAAATACAACAATACTGTTACAATGGATCTGCAGTCATATATGTTTAAAGCTATGCAGCAACAGGGGGTAAACATATTAATAAGGCAAGCAACCATGAAAATCTTAATAACATCTTGCCAACATAACCTTTCAATGTTCAAGAGATTAGTGTGTCCATGTCTTAAGTCCTCAATAGGTATAGTGGACTTAGTCAACTTCAGGCCTGTTCTTTTAACCAATGCCCCTGGGGGCCGTGGCTTCTGTACACTTCTGCGGTGGCCCCTCTGAGGAGCAGTCAGGAGGATTACCTCTCACATCGTGGCCGGCATTGAGGAAAATAGGTATAGGCACACTCCTTTCTTCAACAGCTCTACGGAGCAAAGGGAGAGCACTCCAAGTATGGCCACCGGCTGTACTTATACTGTGCCCTGTGTCTGCGCGTGTACTCGGGAATGAGGTGCGATCTGATCCGGGGTCTGACGGTCCACTTGGCAACCCAGGCTTAGCAAGATTATCAGGGCAGTCATCATCTACAGCCTCCGCAAATGTGTCCGCCTCACATTCTGGACGATCGTTGCCACTGCAGTCAGGCAGTCCACCATATTGTAGGGATTCAGGTAGGGAGCGCGAGGGCCCGGGGGTTGGTAATGCCGTATGGTTACCCTGATCCAGGTCATTGGCATCTGCAGTCAGGTTAGGCGCAACATAGACAGGTAAACTAGCCCCAGCGCAACTCCTCGCCAACGTTGTCTCCATCCTCGCATAATGTTCATGTAAGAGCTGCGCCACAGCCAGTTCCCAGTTGAATAGGGCCTCCATTCTGACCATGTTCCTTATAGAGAGAGTCCCTTAGCCAAATATATCAACTTGAGCAACACTTGAGTCTGCGATATTAACGAGAAGTAGGGGGTCTCCTTATAATGCAAAAACAAATTATTTCAAGGGCAAATAAAGATTTTAAAGTTAGTTGAAGCCAGGAGCTTCACTCATGGACGTCTGTCTCCCTTGGCAGTTGGCTCCGCCCCCCTTTTGTAATTATTTTAACTAGGTAGCTATTAAATAGTTATTAACTATTTAATAGCTATTGTACCTGGTTAAAATAAATACAAATTTGCCTGTAAAATAAATATTAATCCTAAAATAGCTACAATATAATTATTATTTATATTGTAGCTATATTAGGGTTTATTTTACAGGTAAGTATTTAGCTTTAAATAGG
Source organism: Bombina bombina (assembly GCF_027579735.1). Classification (NCBI taxonomy): domain Eukaryota; kingdom Metazoa; phylum Chordata; class Amphibia; order Anura; family Bombinatoridae; genus Bombina; species Bombina bombina. The sequence goes on from NC_069508.1 coordinate 107,744,535, forward strand.
AATAATTTATTTAATAAGATTTATTTTATTTCGTTAGATAAAAATTATATTTAACTTAGGGGGGTGTTAGGGTTAGGGTTAGACTTAGCTTTAGGGGTTAATACATTTATTAGAGTAGTGGTGAGGTCCGGTCTGCAGATTAGGGGTTAATAACTGTAGGTAAGGTAGCAGCGACATTGGAGGGGGCAGATTAGGGGTTAATAAATATTTTGTAGGTGTCGGCGGTGTTAGGGGCAGCAGATTAGGGGTACATAGGGATAATGTAGGTTGCGGCGGTGTGCGGTCGGCAGATTTGGGGTTAAAAAAAATTATTAGAGTGGCGGCGATGTGGGGGGACCTCGGTTTAGGGGTACATAGGTAGTTTATGGGTGTTAGTGTCCTTTAGAGCACAGTAGATAAGAGCTTTATGAACCGGCGTTAGCCCAGAAAGCTCTTAACTCCTGGCTTTTCTCTGCGGCTGGAGTCTTGTCGTTAGAACGCTCACTTCAGCCATGACTCTAAATACCAGCGTTAGAAAGATCCCATTGAAAAGATAGGCTACGCAATTGGCATAGGGGGATCTGCGGTATGGAAAAGTCGAGGCTGGAAAGTGAGCTTTAGACCCTTTCATGACTGACTCTAAATACCAGCGGGTGGTAAAAACCAGCGTTAGGACCCCCTAACGATGGTTTTGACGGCTAACGCAGAACTCTAAATCTAGGCGTATATAATTCCTATTTAAAACTAAATACTTACCTGTAAAATAAACCGTAAGCTAGCTACAATATAACTAATAGTTACATTGTAGCTATCTTAGGTTTTATTTTTATTTCCCAGCTAAATTTGTATTTATTTTAACTAGGTAGAATAGTTAGTAAATAGTTATTAACTATTTACTAACTACCTAGTTAAAATAAATACAAATTTACCTATAAAATAAAACCTAACCTGAGTTACACTAAAACCTAACCTGACACTACAATTAAATAAATTATTACATTTATTAAATACAATTAACTAGATTACAAAATAAACGACACAAAATTACACAAAATAAAAAAGAAATGATCAAATATTTTTGTTTTTAATTTAGTTAATTTATTTAATTGTATTGTAGTGTTAGGTGTTAGTGTAACTTTGGTTAGGTTTTATTTTACAGGAAAGTTTGTATGTATTTTAGCTAGGTAGCTAGTAAATAGTTAATAACTATTTACTAACTAGTCTGCCTAGTTAAAATAAATACAAACTTAGCTGTGAAATAAAAATAAAACCTAAGATAGATACATTGGCCTCTATTTAACAAAGTCTGGCGGTCCTGATCCGACAGTGCGGATCAGGTCCGCCAGACCTCGCTGAATACAGAGAGCAATACGCTCTCCATATTCAGCATTGCACCAGTGAGCTGCTGGTGCAACGCCACCCCCTGCAGACTCGCAGCCAATCGGCCGCCAGCAGGGGGTGTCAATCAACCCGATCGTACTCGATCGGGTTAAATTCCGGCGATGTCTGTCCGCCTGCTCAGAGCAGGCGGACAGGGTCATGGAGCAGCGGTCTTTGTGACCGCTGCTTCATAACTGCTGTTTCTGGCGAGCCTGCAGGCTCACCAGAAAAAAAAGGGGCATCAAGCTCCATTCAGAGCTTGATAGATAGGCCCCAATGTAACTATTAGTTATATTGTAGCTAGCTTAGGGTTTCTTTTACAGGTAAGTATTTAGTTTTAAATAGGAATTATTTAGTTATTAATAGTAGGTTTTATTTAGATTTATTTTAATTATGTTAAAGTTAGTGGGTGTAAGGGTTATATTAGGGTTAGACTTAGGGTTAGGGGTTAATAACTTTAGTATATTGGCGGCGACATTGGGGGTGGCAGATTAGGGGTTAATAAGAGTAATGTAGGTGGTGGCGATGTCAGGGATGGCAGATTAGGGGTTAATAAGTGTAATGTAGGTTTCTGGATGTCGGGGCGGCAGATTAGGGGTGTTTGGACTCGGGTTTATGTTAGGTGTAAACATAACTTTTGTTCCCCATAGGAATCAATGGGGCTGTGTTACGGAGCTTTACATTCAAATAAAGATACCAAAAGAACGAAAAAAAATTGATAATTGGAGTAAATTAGAAAGTTGCTTTAAATTGCATGTTCTATCTGAATCATGAAAGTTTAATTTTGACTTGACTATTCCTTTAATTATTTTTTTGGAATGTCTGTTATATCATTGAATTGCTCTGTATACTCTGTTGAGAAAACAATAGCGTTATATTAATACACTTTTTACCTCTGTGATTACATTGTATCTAAGCCTTTGCAGACTGCCCCCTTAGTTTAGTTCTTTTGACAGACTTGCATTTTAGCCAATCAGTGCTGATTCCTAGGTAACTCCACTTCGTGAGCACAATGTTATCTACAGTATCTCACAAAAGTGAGTACACCCCTCACATTTTTGTAAATATTTTATATCTTTTCATATGACAACACTGAAGAAATAACACTTTGCTACAATGTAAAGTAGTGAGTATATGGCCTGTATAACAGTGTAAATTTGCTGTCCCTGCAAAATAACTCAACACACAGCCATTAATGTCTAAACCATTGACAACAAAAGTGAGTACACCCCCTAAGTGGAAATGTCCAAATTGGGCCCAAAGTGTCAATATTTTGTGTGGCCACCATTACTTTCCAGCACTGCCTTAACCCTCTTGGGCATGGAGTTCACCAGAGCTTCACAGGTTGCCACTGGAGTCCTCTTCCACTCCTCCATAACGATATCACAGAGCTGGTGGATGTTAGAGACCTTGTGCAGGTCGTCTAATGAAACAGCGAATGTGCTGAGAAACGCGTTGTTGTGTTTCCTGATTTTAATTGATTTTAATAAAGATCACTTTTATTCAACAACACCCCACTCTAGTTTGGAGTATTTTATTCAGCCTGGAGTAACATCCCTTTGAGGACGTGTTCCCTTGCAGGTCAACACCAGTGGATTGAGTCAGCCGAGCGGCTCCGAAGCCTCGGCCCGCCGATTATTGCACTAGATGTGCACCTGGGTTTGTGAGTACAATTGATATCTGCTTTTGTCTATATCACTTGCATCAACGTTATCACACCATTGGGCGCCTCTTCCTGTCCTTAGGAATTAGAATTTTTTGTCCTTAGTCTGCTTGCCTTCAGAAAACTGTTTGCGGGCTTTCTTGTGCATCATCTTTAAAAGTTCCTTCTGGGACGACAGCCATGCAGACCAATTTGATGCAGTGTGCAGCGTATGGTCTGAGCTCCCACCCCTTCAACCTCTGCAGCAATGCTGGCAGCACTCATACGTCTATTTCCCAAAGACAACCTCTGGATATGACGCTGAACACGTGAACCCCTTCTTTGGTCGACAAAAGCGAGGCCTGTTCTGAGTGGAACCTGTCCTGTGAAACTGCTGTATGGTCTTGCCCATCATGCTGCAGCTCAGTTTCAGGGTATTGGCATTCTTCTTATAGCCTAGACCATCTTTATGTAGATCAGCAATTCTTTTTTTCAGATCCTCAGAGAGTTCTTTGCCATGAGGTGCCATGTTGAACTTCCAGTGACCAGTATGAGAGAGTGTGAGAGTGATAACACCAAATTTAACACACCTGCTCCACATTCACACCTGAGACCTTGTAACACTAATGAGTCACATGACACCAGGGATGGAAAATGGCTAATTTTGCTCAATTTGGACATTTCCACTTAGGGCTATACTTACTTTTGTTGCCAACAATTTAGACATTAAGGACTGTGTGTTGAGTTATTTTGAGGGGAAAGCAAATTTACACTGTTATACAGGCTGTACACTCACTACTTTACATTGTAGCAAAGTGTAATTTCTTCAGCGTTGTCACATGAAAAGATATAATAAGGGGGGGCGGAGCCAACTACAGAGCTGACTGGATGCACTGACCCGGAGCTCCCACTACCAACTAGTCTTTTTCCCCCTAAAATCCCTTTTATAATTTGACAAACCCCCCCAAATTTATCTCATTTATACCCACAGTCATATAGCCCCATCGACATTTCCTTTTTTTATTCTTTTTTGGACATCTCTTTCCCTTCGCTTTTCCTGCCCCACTCGGTGCTTCCATATATCCCCAGTACAGCCCGCGGGAGACTGCAACACAGTGCCGCTGAGCCCCAACCCAGCATCTCACCTACTTCACTTTGTCACCCCGACTTCTTTGGCGTCTCCGGTCACTGACCGGCGAATTCAGGGACCACAGCAGGACACCTGGGACTCTTGGAGACATACGGCGCTCCTTGGAGAAAAGCCTGCGAACGGCGGCCATCTTGGATTCCTACCCGTAACTCACACAGCACTGTAGCGCAGCCCGGGTGTTTCTCTACAGCACGGAGGATTCTTCTCGCCCCTCCATTTCTGCTTGGGGACCGCCTGCTACTCTCTGCTTGTTCCTCAACCCCTCGATTCTCCCGCGGGACCGGCTGGCGACCTCAGGGTCTGGGTAAGAGTGAAATACTATTTATTCAAAGAGCCATAACTGTGACTGTACACTTGCCGCATAACACTCTGGGTTGGGGACTCCCATACATTCCGGCAGGCTTTTCAGAAGGCTGACTTATAAACCCAGCAACATATCAGCAACAAAGGCTGCATTATTACCATAGAGAATTGCACACTTACTAAGGGGCTAATACAGCAGACTATACACCGACCAGAATCAGCCCTTAGTTTATACTGCCTTACATAGGAGAACTGCTGACCCAAGCTTTTTTTTTTTTGTGTGTCTCCCTCTCCCTTTGCTCCGCACACAGCCTGTACACCTGTACTCTCTGGGACTGCCCTCATCTCCCCCCAGACCCCACAGAGAAACATACTCATTTAACCCACAACTGCATCCTAAAACCAGGCATAGCATTCTACCCTATCCAGGCCTTGGAGGATTGGTAGGATAAAGGAGAGACTTTAACTGGAAGCTCCAAAGGTTTTTACTTTTACGGTACAGAGGCCTCCTATACACAAGCTGATCCTGCACACTACTCCATAACAAGCTGTTGTGTAATATCCTACTAACTGGTGCTATAAAGACCCCTCTCCTCCCTTTCCCGCAGGCAACTTGCTGTGGGTCATACCCACCCTCCTTTTCCCGGTCTCACCCAGAGGTGGTAACGTCCCAGGAGAGGGGCCGTCATCCAGTTAATTGCTTACTGAGACACTCTTTATTGGTACACCTTACTTTTTACAAAGCCTATTATCTATACCCAATCTCAATCACAAAGCTAGAGAAATGATGGAGGGCTAAGGCTCTATGCCCTAGAGGTGTCGTCCTCCCACCCCCCTAGTTATCTACCATAAACAGGAACACTCATTGCTAGAATCCAGATATTTGATCTCTCACACCATGGCACACTCAGTTAAAAGGAAACCGAAGCACCAGGAAAATCCTAAGAGGACCCTCACTGACCATTTCCATAGCAAACAACTGTCAGACCCTGATATGTCAGAGAAGGATTCTAGAGACTCAACAGCCCTCACTTCGGAACATACTAGGCCTGAAGTTCCTCGTAAAGATAAAACAGCCCTATTTTAATCTACTTTTCTAGAAACCATAAAGATACTGACTGATAAAATGGACAATCATTACTCATCTCTCAGACAGGAACTACGACAGTCAGTAAGTGAATTAAAGCGAGATATCTCCTCACTTGGTGAGAGGACAGAGATTTTGGAGAAAAAACATGAAGACTTAGCTACTGACCACTCCAACCTTTTATCTTACTCACAGAGCCTGGCGGAACAAATTTCAGACCTGGAGTCCAAACTAGCTGATTTAGAAGACAGGTCCCGCCGCAATAATCTTCGGATTAGAGGCATACCAGAAAGTGTCTCCACCTCGGATCTTCAGAGCTATTTGACTGCTCTATTCAAGTCTCTCTTAAACACTACAAATGATCAAGACCTCCTAATTGATAGAGCTCATAGGGCCACACGCCCCCGCAACTCCACTGCTGACACCTCTAGAGATGTTATCCTACGCTTACATTATTATTCCACTAAGGAGAAAATTATGCGGGCTTCTTTTACCAACAAACCCCTCAAAGAACCCTACCAGGATCTACAAATTTTCCCGGACCTCTCTGTACACACCCTGGCCAAGAGGAGAACTTTCCACCAGTTCACCTTGGCCTTAAGACACCACAAAATTAAGTACAGATGGGGTTTTCCAGTTAAGCTGTTTGTGCAATTTCAAGACCGCACCTATACAATCTCATCTCTGGAACAGGGCATGAAGCTGTTGAACACTCTGGAACTTTCAATATGAACACTAACATGTTTATTGATCAGTAGATATACGAGGTTAATAAAGACTAGTGCTCGGGCCTCATTCCTAGACTTTTCCTTAGTTAACCTTACTATAGTTTGTTATTCATAGAAAATACTTGTGAAAATTGTTTGATGTCATCAGATACCATTCATGTACCCTCCTTTTCCTATTTGACCCTATATTTGACCATCTAGTACCTATTTTCTTCATATATTCTCCCTCTTCTCTCTCATCCCTACTAACTTGAGGGTACCCCTACGAACCCATACCTCCTTACTCCTGTCCAACTAACTCACCTATTGTCTCTAGGGGGTGTCATATGCGACACCTCTCCCTTATCACACCCTATATCTCATTCTCATTTTCCCTAGCTCCCATTGCTTACTCATATTGCACAGAAACCCCTATTTTCTCTTCCTATACCTTATAGTCAATTTCCACGCCCATTTTATTGTGGGTGACACCCTCTTGGCTCCGCCCCCTCCTTTCCTCTCCCCCTTTCCCCCTCCAAGCCTTTTATTCCCTTCAATATAATCTACTATATCATTAGCCTTGTCATACTAAGTATATCTCCTGACCTTATACCGTCTTGTTTTTAACTAAAGGGCCTGGTCCGCTGTTTCCCCCCTCCCCCATAACCTAACAACATTCAATCCCTTGCAAGTAGCTGACATTTCGATCCCTTTCCTTTTTACTCATTGCCTTTTAGTATAAAAGATAACGGATTCTGACCAAGTGCTCATACTATTCCTCTTCCCCTGCCCTTAAACCCTCCCCCATCCTTCCTCCCCCTTCCCCCCTTTTTTTTTTTTTTTCCCTATGGAAGGGCTCCATTTCCTCACCCTTAATGCTCAGGGACTGAACTCCCCAACAAAACGTAGCCTCCTGTTTTCCTTTCTACATAAAAATTGCATAGACATAGCCTTCATTCAAGAGACACATTGGACTCATACACCGGAAATTACACGTACATCCAGACATTTCCCTACGATATTAGAAGCCACGTTCTCCTCAAAGTCCAGAGGTGTAGCCATATATATAGGTAAAAATGTTACTTTTGACCCGATATACATAGAATCTGACCCTCAGGCCAGATTTATCATTGCTGTTGGTAAACTGAACTCCCAATTAGTCACCATGCTCAATGTTTACGCCCCAAATGTCAAACAATTAAAATTTCTTAGATCACTCCTTAAGGCAGTAACAGCAATAAAGCAAGGTGCTTTCATATTAGGAGGGGACTTCAATCTGATTTGGGATGTTATGTTAGACAGAATAGGGCCTCCACTCTCCAGTGGCGATAGAGCTATTCACTCTCTCTCTTCCGCCTTTCACCTACTAATGATACAATATAATCTGTACGATGTTTGGCGGGCCTTACACCCACAAGATAGGGAATTTACATTCTACTCTGCCCCACACAAGTCACACACTCGCATAGATTATTTTTTTACTGAAGCTACCTTCTTAGAAAACATTCACTCTATTCTCATCACATCAGTCTCTTGGTCTGACCATGACTCTATACATCTCCACTTGGGCCCATTATCTAGTCCCTCCCCCAAAATTTGGCGCATGCAGGACTGGACTGTCACAGACCCAACCATCAAGGTGGCTTTACAGGCACACATAACTGACTTCCTCGCCCTTAATAACGATAATCAGACCTCCTCACAGAACTTGTGGGCCATCCTGAAGGCAGTGATAAGAGGGCATCTCATGAGATACGAATCTGAAGCCCGTTTAAAGTATAGATCCACTTTACCTGCCCTGACCATCCAACTCCGAAAATTAAAGATAGAACTCTCCCACTCCTATTCTCAGGTCTTAAATGACGAAATTTCCAAAGTCCTGAAACAAATCCAAACTCTGGAACTTAAAAAGGTTCACAATCTGATGGAAAAATTCAAAAAAATCTATTACCACCAGGGAAATAAATCTTCCACTCTCCTAGCCACTAAGCTTAGGCACCGTACAGCTCAAGCCAGAATTCGGTCCATTCAAACCCCATCTGGAGTGAATGTATCAGCCCCGATAGACATTGGAAATTCCTTTAAGCAGTACTATTGCTCACTCTACAATATTGAGGCCAATTTAAATGTCCCAGTTGCGATCTAGGACAAATTCCTACCTTTCTTGACTCTCTCTCACTCCCTTCTCTATCAGAAGAGGCCATCTCCTCTCTTTCCTCCCCACTAACAATCGAGGAAGTCAAGAATACTACCCAAAATCTAAAACTTGGTAAGGCCCCAGGCCCAGATGGCTTCACAGCCAGATTCTATAAAACCTTTCTCCCCCTTCTAACTCCCATACTACACAGATTTTTCCAAGAGATATTTTCTGGAGCTTCGTTTAAACCAGAATTTCTAGAGGCAGTTATTATCACGATATTGAAACCCGGTAAACCGCCCGACCTCTGTAGTAGTTACCGTCCCATCTCATTGATTAACATAGACACTAAGATCTACGCCAAACTCTTAGCCAGTAGAGCTGCTAAAATTATTACTCCCCTCATATCCAATGACCAAGTAGGATTCATCCCAAATAGAGAGGGTTCCGATGCCACAAGAAGAATCCTTGATGTCTTACATGCTGCATCACAGGGCTCCTCTCCCTTCCTGGCTCTGTCGCTAGATGCCGAAAAGGTGTTTGACAGGGTCAGGTGGGATTACCTATGGGAGACCTTGAGAATTTTCCGCTTTCCCACTGCTTTCATTGTGGCGGTTAAGGCCCTGTACAACAACCCCTCGGCCATTATACGGGGGGTTGGGTTCCAATCTTCCAAGTTCACAATTTCAAACGGCACTAGGCAGGGGTGCCCCTTGTCCCCTCTCTTGTTTGCTTTATCAATAGAGCCCTTAGCCCAATCTATCCGGCTAGATCCTAAAATTAGAGGCCTCTCTGTCGGCACCTCTATACACAAAATTTCCCTATATGCCGACGACATTACCCTGTTCCTGACATCCCCCAAAGAATCTCTCCCTGCAGTATTCACCACTCTACGACAGTTTGGAGGCTTGAGCTTCTATAAACTCAATGTCTCCAAAACAGAGGTCCTACCCATAAATGTCCCCCCTGATACTCTTACTTTCTTACAAACCACATTCTGCCTCCAATGGAAAACTTCCTCTCTTAAGATTTTAGGGGTTCACTTGAGCCCAGACCCTGGGGTGGTCATAACGCAAAATTACTCTGACAAGCTTGCAGAATACAGAAAGCTCCTCGAGATTTGGGAGTTCAGAGAGATCTCATGGACAGGTCGCATTGCGGCCATCAAAATGTCCTTCCTCCCGAAGATTACATATTTATTCCGATCCATTCCATATAATATCCCTAGAGTGCTCCTTAATAGACTTCAAAGCCTAATAACTGCATATGTATGGAAAGATTGAAGACCCAGAACCTCCGGACGTACTTTAGAAAAACCAATCTCACAGGGAGGCCTAGCCTTACCAAACATAATCTCCTACTACAACGCAGCCAGATTATCACAAATCCTCCTTTGGAATAACCCAGAAAGACAACTTAGTTGGTTTGCCCTTGAATCCTCATTACTGCCCCCTGATCTATGCCTATCCGACCTACTCTGGATCCCTCTCCACCACAGACATGACATTGACTCCCTGCATCCTATTTTTAAGCATGCATTACGTTTCTGGGACCAGATCAGACACAACCCTGCTATCTCCCCTTTTCCTTCCCCTTTGCTCACAGTCTCCGCTGCCCTTTTCTGTCTCCCGGACTCTCACTTTGAATTATGGCCCAACCCACATACACTTTTAGTCTTAGACTTCTATGAGAATGATGTCTGGCTATCTCACCCTGCACTTTGCACCAAACTCCAACTCCCCCCCAGGCTTGCCTTTGAGGCGTTCCGCCTGAGCACGCGCCTCCGCACTTGGGGCTACCCAAAATCATCTTTACATCCTCTGACAACGTGGGAGAAGGCTTGGCAGGGAATACATGAACTAAAGCACTTACTATCCTTCCATTACAACCTCCTTACTAATATTCACATCTTACACAAAATTCCACAACACCGCGCCTGGGAGAGAGAGATTGGGTTCACAGTAACAATAGACGTCTGGCACCTTAGAATTATGACAACCAAAAAACTCCTACATTGCGCCACCTTATGGGAGCTTTACTATAAAGTGCTAGTCCGCTGGCATCTGGTTCCAGTCACTCTACACAGGATATACCGTTCCCACTCCCCTCTCTGCTGGATAAACTGTGGAGACATCTGCACAGCACTCCATACCTGGTGGGCATGTCCTGTAATCCAACCCCTATGGAGGAAAGTCTATGCACTCCTTCTCTCACTAAATCTTACTCCCCTGTATACCCCCGAAGTAGCCCTCCTTCATATGCCCATGCCTAGGCTATCTCCCTCAGAGGAGGCGCTTACAATCTATGTTCTCGTAGCTGCGAAACTGGCGCTTGCCAGAGCCTGGAAACAGGACGGACCTCCCTCTCTCTCTCTCCCAGGTGATCTCCATCGTGCACTTTGTAGGACAAATGGAACAGTACTCTTACAAAGTTTTAGATCAAGTTGACTCCTTCAACGGGATCTGGTCCCCTTGGATCACTAAATTCCCACAGTGGGATACCAGACCCCAGAACACCATTTAAGAATCCCCGCTCACCCCCCCTCCCCTTTTTTTTTTTTTCTCTTCCATCTCCCTATCCTCCCCTCCCTCTTACACCTTCCTCAAATCCGATTCATTCATTTATCCTCACATTATATCCACTAATATTGCTTCAATACCACTTATTGAAAAGGCTACTTGCTATATACTTTATACTAACCCCCTACAAAAAAAAAGAGACCCTCGGTTTTATATATTGTGCCTATTTTTATATACTATTTCTATGGTTGTTTCTATTTGTTAACTGGTTTATTTGTCGAACTAAATTATTGATGACCTATATTTACCATCCTGTAACAGCACTACTGTTTTGCTTGTACATTTGTCTCAATAAAATTTTTTTGATTTAAAAAAAAAAATATATAATAAAATATTTACAAAAATGTGAGGGGTGTACTCACTTTTGTGAGATACTGTATATGGCACACATGAACTAACACCCTGCAGTTGTGAAAAAGACTGTCAAAATGCATTCAGATAAAAGATGGCCTTCAAGGGCTAAGAAATTAATATATGACCTACTTAAGTTTAGCATTCAACTTAGAATACCAAGAGAACAAAGCAACATTTATTATTAAAGTAAATTGGAAATTGTTTAAGATTACATGCCCTATCTGATTCATGAAAGTTTATTTTTGACTAGACTGTCCCTTTAAGTAAGGTCCAAGAAATTGATCACAGTTCTATTATGTGTGCCAGTAAATTATAAGACCAAAGGATTACTGTTTAGATACAATAGAAATTTGTCAAATATTTCATCTGTTAAGTTGCCGTTGACAATAAAAAACATCATCTATATAGTGGGTGTATAATATGATGTTATCATACAACACCTTTTTAACATTATAAATAAATTATAGTTCCCAGCACGCCACTTAAAGGTTGGTATACGAGGGGGCAAGTTTCTCCTCATCACTGTGCTACACAATTGCAAAAAATATTTATTATAAAAAAAAAATTATATTTCAACAAATAAAATGCTTGCTTATTGGTTTGCTAAATGTAGTCACCTATAAGCAAGCACTATCCAGGGTTCTGAACCTAAAATGGGCTGGCTCCTAAGCTTTCAATTCCTGATTTTTAAATATAGAAAGCAAGAGAACAAAGAAAAATTGATAGTATGAGTAAAGCAGAAAGTTGCTTAAAATTGCATGTTCTATCTGAACCATGAAAGAAATAATTTGGGTATAGTTTCCCTTTAATTTTTTTTGAACACTTCTATTTCTAAGTGATTATATATTCTGGTATACAGAGATGTAAATATCTATAACCATTCAGCTATAATCACTTTGCCATTGAATGTTTTGTAAAGTCTGTAATAAATTACCTGTGCCTTCAAGATAGCTAAATTGTTTCTTAACCAAAGGTTGTAAGCAGGAAGTCCAACCATTCTGATAATGGCTCAAACAAAGAACCAATGCTGGAAATGATTGGCCTTCCCGGTGGATTGTCTGGATTTTTTTTGCATTTTAAAAACATGATAGTATATTGGCAAAATAGGATCTGATGGTATTAAAATGTCTGCCTCTTCAATTTTAAAGATTCCTAATTCTACCCCATCTAATATCAGTTGTTACAATTTTGGATTTAAACATGTGTGGGATTTTTAGATAGTTAAAGATATGTTGTAATAACTGACAATATATTGTAATATCTGACAAGACTGACAATTGTCTATAGATATTATAAAATAATTATCTCTGTTCATAATTATGATGCTGCCGGCCTTGTCAGATTTTTTTATTACAATGTCTTGATTAACGTGGGTGTGATATTCAAGTTAGCCTTTTTGCGCGCGTCTGATCATTTCTTGTTCGAAAATGTTTGACTTTCAACTTGTAATATGTGGGCAAAAAACTTTTTTCTAGCTAAATTAAAATTCGTGCAGGAGCGGTAATTAGAGCGCCACTTGTAATTTAACCTTTAATGGGGTGAATTTTCCTATAAAAGAAAGTCAATCATATACATGTTGGGGATGGTTTTGACAATTGCTATAATTTTTTTGTAAAACATTATCTTATTTCAAGACCATATTTACGTGCAAAAAAGAGACAAGTTCAAGAGTCCTGCCTGGGCGTCATTACAGGGGGGCGAGGTGGGGCAATTGCCCACCTTAGTTAATTTTTTGCCCTACTGTGTGCCCCCCAGCAGATATGACAGCCAGGACCAGAACCAGATCAGTTTAAACATCTGCACACAGTTGTTTTTTTTTTTTTGTTGTTGTTTTTTTTCCAAAAAGCTTTATTGTCACCAAATTTTTACAATCAAAATAAAAGGCATAGACGTATATTACACAATTGCATAGGTTTTGGTTTGCATACATAACTGCCTCTTGTCTATCGTTGATTAGATGACATCATCATGAGTGTCTGAATGAAGAGCGAGGCAAAAAGGAAGACATCTTGTGACTAGAACATTATTCAGAACATTATAAAATGAAAAAATCTAAGATAAATAAATTAAAATAAAAAAAAGAAAACAGAAAAACAGTAAAACAGTAGTCCATTGAAATTCACAGCGCCCTGCAGAAGGAACCCAAGCTATGGCAGTAACTCGCCACTATTTATATGAACAAGAGCAGTAAAAATGGCAGCATCTTTTGGATAACAGAAAAAAGGAAAAAAAGGGGGGGGGGACAAGGAGATATTGAGATAAGAGAAAAAGAAGAGGTAATCCCTATATAGTATTTGAGAGTGAAGTCACTTGTTGTGCTAATAAGTCCTCCCATAGAAATGTAATATCTGCAAATAAGTTTATTCTTTTCCTCTTGAAGTATCCGTACTCTTCAAGAACTAGTATATCTGTGACCTTACTAATCCAATCCTCCAGTGTTGGTGTGTATTGTGTTTTCCAATGTCGTGCTATGAGTGTTTTAGCGCCATTAATTCCTATTTGTAGCAATTTAAGCCTCAGTTGACAGGGGAATGATGGGAGGTCATTTAGTAATGCCACTTTAGGAGTCAAAGCAAATTCGTCTGTCATTAGCTGTCGGAAGAAGGATTCTATCTTATGCCAGAGAGGTCTAATTTTCCCACAGTCCCACCACATGTGGAGGTAATGGCCTTTAACTGAACAACCTCTCCAGCAATTATTGCCTGCCTCAGGGTAGATTGAGTGGATACGAGAAGGCGTCAAATACCACCGCATCAGGACCTTAAAGTTAAGCTCGAGAAGCTGGGGAGATCCCGAGGCTCTCTTAGTGTTATGAAAAATCTTAAGCCATTCTTCATTGATCAAGACAATTCCCAGCTCCCCGTACCATGTTGTGGCGTATGAGGGGAGTGTTTGTGCATGCTCTGATTGGAGCAGTTTACGTGCCAAGGACAGAATGTGTCGTAAGATGTCCTTACTCAAACATAGGTCCTCAAAAGGAGAGAGCTCCCTAAGGTAGTCTTTCTGATATGGGGATGTGTGTATAAAATGTACTAGTTGAGAGTATTTTAACCAATTGGAGAACCTTCCACTCGCCACTGTTGTCAAGTTCTCTCTTTCTGCTAGTCTCCCTTTTTGTAAGAATTCTTTTAGTGGCAATGTATAACCCCACTCTGTTAATCTCTGTAGGCCGTTATCTAACCCACCTATCATCTCAGCATTTAAGGGGATGGGGTGATCGTGTTCCAGTAATGTGTGTTTGTTTAAGTTTAATAGTCTCCCATGTTTCAAAAACATTTTTATGTATCGCTAATTCAGTGCATTGGGGTGGTCGAAGAGTTTTCGGTACCCAGCTAGTGATGTCGCTAACATAAAATTTTCTACAACTGTTCGCGAACCTGCGATCCGGGCGAACCGCCATAGACTTCAATAGGCAGGCGAATTTTAAAACCCACAGGGACTCTTTCTGGCCACAATAGTGATGGAAAAGATGTTTCAAGGGGACTAACACCTGGACTGTGGCATGCCAGAGGGGGATCCATGGCAAAACTCCCATGGAAAATTACATAGTTGATGCAGAGTCTGGTTTTAATCCATAAAGGGCATAAATCACCTAACATTCCTAAATTGTTTGGAATAACATGCTTTAAAACATCAGGTATGATGTTGTATAGATCAGGTAGTGTAAGGGTTATGCCCGCTTCACAGTGACAGACCAAACTCCCCGTTTAACGCACCGCAAACAACCGCAAACAGTCCATTTGCACAACCGCAAACTCCCCATTTGCACAAGGTTGGATACCAAGCTAGCCATGTCACGTTCCTTGTCCTCACTAATGTCATTGAAGGTCTCTTCCTCCACCCAGCCACGTACAGCACCAAGGGTCCCCGAAAGGTGACAACAAGCCCCCTGGGACGCCTGCTGTGTTTGGTCTTCCAACTCCTCAAAGCCACCTTCCTCCTCTGACTCCTCTTCTTCAGACTCCTCTCTCTTTGCATTGCCTCTCTCTGCGTTATTATAAGGTGTGTTAATTAGTACTATTCCTATCAGTTTAATCCCTGTTACGTCCCCTATCAGGGGACGTGTATATGGCATCGATTTTAGGAACCGGGAGATGGAAAAAGATGCTTGGTCGGTCCTCCTACTTCAAATTTGGGGCACTGCACATGCAATCTAATGTTCCACCAGATAGGAGTGGTGTGTTAAGTAGTACTATTCTTATCAGTTTAATCCCTGTTACATCCCCTATCAGGGGACGTGTATATGGCATCGATTTTAGGAACCGGGAGATGGAAAAAGATGCTTGGTCGGTCCTCCTACTTCAAATTTGGGGCACTGCGCATGCAATCTAATGTGCCACCAGATAGGAGTGGTGTGTTAAGTAGTTCTATTCTTATCAATTTAATTCCTGTTACGTCCCCTATCAGGGGACGTGTATATGGCATCGATTTTAGGAACCGGGAGATGGAAAAAGATGCTTGGTCGGTCCTCCTACTTCAAATTTGGGGCACTGCGCATGCAATCTAATGTGCCACCAGATAGGAGTGGTGTGTTAAGTAGTACTATTCTTATCAGTTTAATCCCTGTTGCGTCCCCTATCAGGGGACATGTATATGGCATCGATTTTAGGAACCGGGAGATGGAAAAAGATGCTTGGTCGGTCCTCCTACTTCTAATTTGGGGCACTGCGCGTGCAATCTAATGTGCCACCAGATAGGAGTGGTGTGTTAAGTAGTTCTATTCTTATCAGTTTAATCCCTGTTACGTCCCCTATCAGGGGACGTGTATATGGCATCGATTTTAGGAACCGGGAGATCAAAAAAGATGCTTGGTCGGTCCTCCTACTTCAAATTTGGGGCACTGCGCGTGCAATCTAATGTGCCACCAGATAGGAGTGGTGTGTTAAGTAGTACTATTCTTATCAGTTTAATCCCTGTTACGTCCCCTATCAGGGGACGTGTATATGGCATCGATTTTAGGAACCGGGAGATGGAAAAAGATGCTTGGTCGGTCCTCCTACTTCAAATTTGGGGCACTGCGCATGCAATCTAATGTGCCACCAGATAGAAGTGGTGTGTTAAGTAGTACTATTCTTATCAGTTTAATCCCTGTTACGTCCCCTATCAGGGGACGGGACGTGTATATAGCATTGATTTTAGGAACTGGGAGATGGAAAAAGATGCTTGGTCGGACCTCCTACTTCAAATTTGGGGCACTGCGCATGCAATCTAATGTGCCACCAGATAGGAGTGGTGTGTTAAGTAGTACTATTCCTATCAGTTTAATCCCTGTTATGTGCCTTTTTTTTTGGTTTGGTTTTTGAAGCCACAGTGCAGCACCAGAGGCCAGAAAAATTTGGCATGTACACATGCCTTAAAAATTAGGTATTGTTGCAGCTGCTGCTGTATCAGCGGCCAGAAAAATTTATGTTTGTTTCCGAGGTAGAAAGTGCCCTAAAACATTGCGGCTTGAACCCTAGTTGGTGGCAGATAAGTTACGCAAGTCATCTGGCATTCAGAGATAAAATACAGCAGCGTGTGGACCAATTTTAGCCCAAGGCAGTTCATCTCATCAGGCCTTTTTTAGTCGAATGTATCGCCCACTGTCAGTCCCTTCGGGATCCATCCCTTATTCATCTTAATAAAGCTGAGGTAATCTAGACTTTTTTGACCTGAAGGTGAAGGTCCTTTCTGACAGGACACTTGAAGCGGGGCAGGCCAGAAGTTCTATCGCAAATTGGGATAGCTCAGGCCACAAGTCAAGCCTGCACACCCAGTAGTCAAGGGGTTCTTTCGCTCCTCAGAGTGTTGATATCTGCAGGTAAGGCGAGGTAGTCTGCTACCTGTCGGTCGAGTCGTTCTCTGAGGGTGGACCCCGAAGGGCTGTGGCGATGCGTAGGACTTTAAAAGCTCTGCATGTCCTCCATCAACAACACATCTGTAAAGCGTCCTGTCCTTGCCTGCGTGGTCATGGAGGAGGAGGATTACTTTCACCTCTTCCCCTGTTAGATTCCCATTGTGCTGTGACATCACCCTTATACACTGTGTAAAGCATACTTTTTAATTTATTTTGGAACTGCTGCATCCTTTCCGACTTGCGGTAATTTGGTAACATTTCAGGCACTTTATGCTTATACCAGGGGTCTAGTAGCGTGGACACCCAGTACAGGTCGTTCTCCTTCAGCCTTTTTATACAAGGGTCCCTCAACAGGCACAACAGCATGAAAGACCCCATTTGCACAAGGTTGGATGCCGAGCTACTCATGTTTTGTTCCTCGTCCTCAGTGATCTCATTGAAGGTATGTTCTTCCCCCCAGCCACGTACAACACCACAGGTACCAGATAGGTGACAACGAGCACCCTGGGATTCCTGTTGTGGTTGGTCTTCCACCTCCTCCTCAAAGCCACATTCCTCCTCTGACTCCTCTTCCTCACAATCCTCTTCCAGCGTTGCCGCAGGTCCAGCAAGCAATGCAGTTTCTGATGGTGATGGTGACCACAACTCTTCCTCTTCATGCTCATTGGCACGGCACTTGTGTCAACTTGCCAAAATTCAATGCCGTCACCATATTTCTTCCGTTGTCACAAACCACTTTGCCGATCTCCAGTTGGTGCGAAGTCAGCCACTGATGCACCTGTGCGTTCAGGGAGGACAGGAGTGCTGGTCCGGTGTGACTCTCTGCTTTCAGGCAAGTCAACCCCAATACGGCGTGACACTGCCGTATCCGGGATGTGGAATAGTACCTGGGGAGCTGGGGGGGGGGGGTGCTGTTGATGTGGAGCAAGATGCAGCAGCAGAAAAGGACTCAGCCGAGGAGGTTATGGAAGAGGATGGAGTAGGAGGAGTAGAGGAGGTGGCAGTAGGCCTGCCTGCAAGTTGTGGCGGTGTCACCAACTCCTCTGCAGAGCCACGCATTCCATGCTTGGCAGCCGTCAGCAGGTTTACCCAATGCACAGTTAGGTGATATAACTGCCCTGACCATGCTTTGCAGACCAGGTATCAGTGGTCAGATGGACCCTTGCCCCAACACTGTGTGCCAGACATGCCATTACTTCCTTTTGCACAATCGAGTACAGGTTGGGGATTGCCTTTTGTGCAAAGAAATTTTGTCCGGGTACCTTCCACTGCGGTGTCCCAATAGCTACAAATTTTTTGAACGCCTCAGACTCCACCAGCTTGTATTGTAAAAGCTGGCGGGCTAAGAGTTCAGACAAGCCAGCTGTCAGATGCCGGGCAAGGGGGTGACTTTGTTACATTGGCTTCTTATGCTGAAACATGTCCTTGACAGACACCTCACTGTGGGCAGATAGGCAGGAACTGCTCAAGTCGAGACACGTAGTGGCGGAGGGTTGAGAGGGGGCAAGGAGGACAGCAGTGGTTGACGTGGCTGAAGATGCTGGACCAGGAGGAGGTTGGCGGCTTTGAGTTTGTGTGCTGCTTGTACTCATGTGTTAATCCCATAGGCATTTGTGATGTGTGATCTATGTGCCTTCGCAAAGCAGTTGTACCTAGGTGGGTGTTGGACTTCCCACGAATCAGTTCCTTTTGGCACAGGTTGCAAATGGCATTGCTGTTGTCAGAGGCAGACACACAAAAAAAATGCCACACTGCTGAGCTCTGCAATGACTGCATTCTGGTGGTGGCAACAGCATGCGTTGATTGGCGTGCTGTCTGGCTGACCCCGGGTGCCGATGCATGCTGTCTGACTGTGCCACCAGCTCCTTGCGATGACCTCCCCCTGCTTCCAACTCGTCTCTTCCTCCCCTCTGTCTCCCCATCTGAACTTTCCCCCTCTTCTTCTTCTCTTCTAGCGGGCACCCACGTGACATCCACGGACGCATCGTCATCATCAACCATTTCACTTGTATCTGACAACTCAGCAAAGGAAGCAGCAGCGGGTACAAGTTCATCATCATCACACCGTACGTCCATGTGTGTAATGCTGCCTAACTGAGACATATACCTGTTATCTACATCCTCTGGCAATAATGGTTGCGCATCACTATCACTCATTTCTTCCAACTGATGTGTAAATAACTCCTCTGACAGATCAAGTGAAGCGGCTGTGGTGCTAGTGTTGGTGGTGGCGGCAGGCGGGCGAGTGGTAACTTGAGAGGTGCCCGAAGATAAGCTGGAGGAGGATGGTGCGTTAAGGTTCCGAGAGGAAGCTGTAGAAGATTGGGTGTCCTGTGTTAGCCAGTCAACTATGTCCTCAGAACTGTTCGAGTTTGGGGTACGTGGCCTCTGAACACTGGGCATTATTCTAGGGCCAAAGGGAATCACAACACCATGACCACGATGGCCCCTGCGGGGTGGCCTGCCTCTGCCTGTCATTTTTTTTTTGATTAGTGGTACTATGCGTGCAAGCTACTGTGACAGATATGAGTGGCACTGTGCACTGGCAGAAGTTGGCAGAGTAGACGCTGTAGGCCTGACACACACGCTTGCAGACAACTAACTGCTTTTATTTTTAAATGTACACTACTGTTACACCAGATATGAGTTGCACTGGGGTGACACTGTGCCCTGACAGGCAGGCAGGCAGGCACTGAAACGCACACGTGTGAAGGAAACTGACTGCTATTATTTCACAGTCAAAAAAGTGTTGTTTTTTTTTAAATGTACACTACTGTTACACCAGATATGAGTTGCACTGGGGTGACACTGTGCCCTGGCAGGCAGGCAGGCACTAAAACGCACACATGTGAAGGAAACTGACTGCTATTATTTCACAGTCAAAAAAGTGTTGTTTTTTTTAAATGTACACTAACACTACTGTTACACCAGATATGAGTTGCACTGGGGTGACACTGTGCCCTGGCAGGCAGGCACTGAAATGCACACGTGTGAAGGAAACTGACTGCTATTATTTCACAGTCAAAAAAGTGTTGTTTTTTTAAAATGTACACTACTTTTACACCAGATGTGAGTTGCACTGGGGTGACACTGTGCCCTGGCAGGCAGGCACTGAAACGCACACGTGTGAAGGAAATTGACTGCTATTATTTCACAGTCAAAAAAGTGTTGTTGTTTTTTTAATTTACACTACTGTTACACCAGATATGAGTTGCACTGGGGTGACACTGTGCCCTGGCAGGCAGGCAGGCAGGCAGGCACTGAAACGCACATGTGTGAAGGAAACTGACTGCTATTATTTCACAGTCAAAAAAGTGTTGTTTTTTTTTAATTTACACTATTGTTACACCAGATATGAGTTGCACTGGGGTGACACTGTGCCCTGGCAGGCAGGCAGGCACTGAAACGCACACGTGTGAAGGAAACTGACTGTGACTGCTATTATTTCACAGTCCAAAAAGTGTTGTTTTTTTTTTTAATTTACACTACTGTTACCCCAGATATGAGTTGCACTGGGGTGACACTGTGCCCTGGCAGGCAGGCACTGAAACGCACACGTGTGAAGGAAACTGACTGCTATTATTTAACACAGTCAAAAAAGTGTTGTTGTTGTTTTTTTTTTTTTGTTTTTTTTTCTTTACATTGTTCACTTTCATATTTTTAATAACATTTAAATACAATTTTTATCACATTTTTATCTCAGGCACTAAAGTTTTTTCTCCTTTTTTTTTTTTTTTTTTTTAAGTTATTTTTTATTGAGGGTCAAAAAAAAAAATATACAACATACAGGTTGCTCAATAAACTAAATACAGATATAATGACTAACATATTCATCTCTAGGCATAATAGGCAGGTTGGGGAGCAACCTCTCAGCTACCCTCTATTTTTGTCCCCCTCCAAAATTGCACAGGCCACTTTTGGACCTTCAATTATACAGCATATTAACTGAGGGGTTTTACAAGTTATAGACCGCTCTTGGGCCTATGCATATCAATCGCATAGAATACACACATATATTTGTATAAGTCGGGCATATCTGACCAATAAAACAACACCATGCAGGGAACTGAGACCAATACATGGAATTATTCTAAACTCTTATAGAGATCTGGTTTATAAAAGGGCTTATTAGCACAAATCTTAGAATAACATAAAATTAGGTGACTCCGCAGAGCATTGCTGGGGATCAACTGTAATGTGACTTATTGATACTCACACATGTTTTAATTCAATTGTACCATGGCAGGGAGTTATATACCAAAAACCAGGGCTCACCCAATGCTGATGTGAGATTTAGACAATGCTGCCCGCAGGTACCCATACAATTAGGACCGTCCTTAAATACTTTGATATCGCATACAGAGATAGTTCTAGGGCTATAAATCATGCTCATACAGGTAATCCAGAGCTATCTAACAATTAATACATACAGCTGTATTATACTACATTACACAGTTAAATATTTAGGGAAAAGAAGATGGTTATAACACTATCATGGAAAAAAAAAAAACGGCACACATTAACAAAATACAATAACTAATTCGTTATACACCAAAAATTATCTCAAGGAACTATTTAAATATCTCATATGTCCCATGTCTTTAGAATCCTCTCCAGGTGAATATTCAGGTCTGTAGGCCATCATTCAGAGATACCAATATCTATATTAGGGTAGAAACAGAGCCTTTACATAGAAACTGGATGAGGGCTCATATTACTAAACTCACACATGTGTTAATTCAATTATACCGTGGCAAGGGGTTATATACCGAAGACTAAGGCTCCCCCCAATACTAATGTGATATTTAGACAATGCTGCCCACGGGGACCCATGCAATTAGGACCATCCTTAGATATCTTGGTACCGCATACAGGGATAGTTCTAGAGCTATAAATCATGTTTATACAAGTAATCCGGAGCTATCTAGCCATTAATACATACAGCTGCAGTATATTACATTGCACAGTAAATTATTTAGGACAAAGAAGATGGTTATAACACTGTTGTGGAAGAAACAACACACATTAACAAAGTTCAGTAACTAAATCACTAAACATTAAAATTCTTTTAGAGAACTGTTTGAATGTCCCACAGGTCCCATGTGTTTAGAGTCCACTCTTGGTGAATATTCAGGCCTGAAGGCCGTCATTCAGATACATCAATATCCATATTAGGGTAGGAGCAGAGCCCTGACATAGGGACTGGATCAGGGCCTATATCTCTACCACTGTTCCCTCTAAGGTGCGCGGCTGCGTGGCCGCGCACCTTCACTTCTGGTGTAGCGCAGGCAGAATATCAGGCCGCGCAGCACCTGCTGTGAGCAGAAGCAGAGAGAGGAAAATGCCTGTAGAACTAATTTGCCAAGTGCCGCCTGCACTGCGCATTGGACCCAGCAATCTGTCACTCATCTAGCCTGATTCTGTGTTCCTGTATGCCAGCACCGAGCTAATGTACTTAACTTAAAAGTACATTAGCTCAGTGCTGGCAGCAGCGCTGTATACAGGAACACAGAATCAGGCTAGATGAGTGACAGATTGCTGGGTCCAATGCGCAGTGCAGGCGGCACTTGGCAAATTAGTTGTACATTTTTGGGATCTCAGTCAGGACCGTCTCTAACTTTACGTGGGGTAAAAGGGGCATGTGCCCTGGGCCCAGTGATTGTAGGGGCCGGCATCCATCACTCCACTGACTGGCTAACAGTTTGTTCCTGGCAGAGCTGCAATTGGAATCTGAGCAGCGTAGCATTCCTCTCCTAAGCTGCCTGTGAAATGTCACGTGATGCTTCAGTAAGCATTGATGACG